>NC_056743.1:734990483-735067983 GCF_019279795.1 Protopterus annectens
GATCTCATCATCACAAACATGGGGACAAAATGCTCCACACGAAGTATATCCTCATTGGTGAGATCAGATCATAAACTAATCTCACTGGAAATCCACATCCGCCCCACCCCAAACAAAAAGACCACAGTGAAGAACTTCTCTAAAGCAAACTTCACACTACTCAAGACTGGTGTGGTATCCTTCAAGGCCCCCGAGCCAGTGGAAACCACAACCCAAGCTGCAGAAGCCCTTACAAATGCCTTCTACGAATACCTCCAGGACTGCATGGATCAGGCAATCCCTAATAAAACCAAGACTCTTTCCACCAAGGGCAAACGTCCAGTCTGGTGGACCCCAGCCATAAACAAACTTTATAATAAGAGGAGAAAGCTGTTACATGATAGAGCAAAATCCATAAAAGAGAAGACACCCTTGATCATTATTAGTAAAAAAATACGAGCACTCATAAAATCATCCAAGGCCAACTTTGAGAGAAAAATTGCCAAAGATTCAAAAGACAATCATAAGGCCTTCTTCAGCTATGTTAGAAACCTGGGTGGAATCTCCCAGATATGCTCAGAATTAGTCCAAAATGATACAAAAATCACTGAATCCACAGACATTGCCAACATACTGGCAGACAGGTTCAGTGCAAACTTCACCCCCCTCTCCCCCCCAAAAGGAGAGATAACTATCCCAGTGGAGTGTAGCCTCCCAGACATCTCAAATGTGCAGGTAAAAGCTGCTCTCTCTAAAGCTAAAAACACAGCATCAATGGGACCGGATGGTGTCCCCGGCTGTGTGCTACATGAACTCAATGAGGAACTAAACCCACACATAAGGCAGCTGTTTAATCTTAGCCTTACCACAGGATACGTGCCCAAGGAGTGGCGTACGGCAACTGTGGTCCCACTCCACAAAGGCGGTGCCTCTACGGACCCTGGTAATTACCGCCCCATAAGCTTAACAAGCCTGGTCTGCAAAGCTATGGAGAGGATCATAATGGAACTCATAAACAAAGACATAGGGGACTTGCAGACATTGGACCCAACCCAGTTTGGCTTTGTCAAGGGCAGATCATGCCTTTTGAACTTGGTCGACTTCTTCGAAACAGTCACCAAGGCCATTGATGGGGGAAAGGCAGTCCATACAGCCTACCTTGACCTTGCAAAAGCTTTCGACACAATACCCCACTCAGGTATTATAGAGAAACTTACCAGCTTAAATGTAAACCCATATGTCACAAGATGGGTTGCAAACTGGCTAAAGGACAGAACCCACAGGGTTAGAGTTGCTGGCACCATGTCAGACTCCAAGCCGGTCACAAGTGGTGTCCCACAGGGCTCAGTCCTTGGCCCCCTGTTGTTCGGCATCTACTTCTCAGAAGTACAGGCAAACATAGGAGGACTATGGCTGTCAAAGTTTGCAGATAACTGCAAACTGGGTGCCATAGTGGAAAGTACATCGGACACAGATATCCTTCAGAGGGGTCTCACGGAAACTGATAGCTGGTGCCAGAGCCATGGCCTGAAGTTAAATGCCAAAAAATGTATAGTCATACCCTTCGGGAAAAACAAGGTAACCCCAAGCTACCATATAGGTGGCAATCCACTAAGCACAGAAGAGGTTATCAGGGACCTGGGGACCCAGGTTGACAGTGGCCTTTCTTTTGACACTGACATTGCTAAAGTGGTTAGAAAGACCTTCTACATTGCCCACCTGATCATGAAGGGATTCACATCCAGATTAAGTGAGGTCATTGTTCCCCTGTACTCTTCACTTATCAGACCAATGATCGAGTACAATGCCCCATTCGGGATGTATCTCACCCGACACCTGCAGCAATTGGAGAGACCCCAAAAGTTCCTCACCAAAAGGATAAAGGGATTCCAAAATCTGTCATATGCTGCCAGACTGAAGAAACTCCAGCTCTATTCAGTCGCATACCGTCTGCTCAGAGGTGACCTGTGCCTAACATACAAGGCCATGTCCAACCCGGAATTAATGGACATGCTCCACCTCAAAAAATCCAAATCTAACTGGAACTCATTTCAGACTGATAAACTGACAGGAAAATTTCCAAAAGCTTCAACTCTCAGAATTCTCACAGAGAAGCTGAAAGCAGCTGGTCTCACCTTTGACCTAGATATCACACTGACACATCACAGATACAGGAATAGCAGATTAATAATATGTGTTAAAAACCTATGTCCCAAACATATACATTACTATAACTCATTTAATTCATCTGATTGACAAGTAAATAATTTTATAACTCTATACTGGAAGAAATTGTCATGTGATATATTTTAAAGCAGTAGTATAGCATGTTTGTAAAATCTGGTTACTAAAATGTGTTTGCTGTGCATTATTTTGTATATATATATATATATATATATGTATATGTGTATATGTGTGTGTATGTGTGTATGTATGTATATATATATATATATATATATATATATATATATATATATATATGTGTGTGTGTGTGTGTGTGTGTGTGTGTGTGTGTGTGTATGTGTGTGTATGTAGATATGTATATAAATGTTTCTGAGAATCTGCTTAACTATGAAGTATGATTTATAACAATTTTTATGAATACAATATTTTATTCTATTGGCAATAATGAGTTTGAGTAAATGCTCATATACAAGCAATTCAAGGTTTTTTTGGAAGCTGTTAACTGTATTTACATGACAGAAAATAGATGCATCCTAATATATGTAATGTCTGAATCATATTAGCCAAAGTTTTTGATTTAAATGAATGTTAGAACTTATTTTTCTCTCCTCTTGATTTCTAACATCAAGTTTATTTGAATGCTATTTGAATACAAGTGTTTTATATTACATGGATGTATATAGTAGTATGAACAGTTTTAAAAAAAAAAAAAAAAAAAAAAAAAAAAGGTTTATTTTAGTTTATATGATGCTGTTTTACCAAATGTGTAGTCTTGTCTTGCTAGATAATTGAATTGAAAACTGTTAACTTCAGTTAAATATAACTAGTATTAAATTGATAAGGTGGTAGCTGACGACTGCTGCTTAGGGTAGGGGTTAACTTGAGTGGTAAATACTACTCTAAGTTGGAGTTTATAACTCCAGGCTGGATGCAAGGTTTAATCCTTACATTATTTTCACTTGTTCGTTGTTATTTGTATATAGTTTTGACATCCACAATATATTTTGTACATTCATTGTCACTACAAACAAAATTGAATCCTATACGAAATCCCATAAGAGATTCAATAAATACAGCTATATTTAAAGGTACACCTAAAGGAGGAGATGTAACATTACTTATCTTGTTATTTGTTATTTTGATCATAAGATTCTTAAGTTTTAAAAATGCCAAATGACATCTTTAAAAGGAATTTCTTTAAACATTAATGGATTGAATAATCCATGTAAAAGGGCAAGCCTAATAAGATACATTAATTTACATAAGGCCAACTTAGTCTTCCTACAAGAAACCCATCTCTTGAAAAAGATATTGATAAACTAGCCACAAACAAATATACAGTATTGGTTAGTTCAGAGCACACTCAGAAAAAAGAGGAGTGGCTATTTTATGGAATAAAAGTATGCCCATTCCTAAAACCATTAAGTCTTATCAGGATGACAAAGGAATGTTTTGTATGGTTACAATACAAATTAATGGGAAGACTTACACTTTAATTAATGTATATTGGATACCTGGAATTGGTATTAATACAGTGAAACATCATCTTGATAAGATCATATCATTCTCTATAGGAGATATTATTTTAGCTGGTGACTTTAATTGTATACTACATGAAAGTGATACTACCACTATAGGAAAGAGAAGAATTACATCTAATGCAAAACATTTAAAGGATTTTGCTAATTCTTATCATTTGAATGATATTAATAATCAGATAGATTCAAAATCATTACCATACACCTTTTTTTCTAACAGATACAAAACTTATTCAAAAATAGATAGGGTCTTTATTTCTAACCAGATGGTAACAGATTTAATTAATTCCAAAATCATTTCATGTCCTATATATGATCATAATTCAATTGTTTTTGAATTCATGATAAAAATACTCATAATGTTCAGATCAAAAGGATACCAGCATACTTAACTCAACTAAAAGACTATAAAGAATATATACTTTCAGAAGTAAAACATTTTTAGACATAAATAACACTCCTGAAGTCTCCATTGTTTATGTTTGGGATGCCTTAAAATCATATCTATATGGACAAAGTATCAGATGGTATAATAATAAAAGGAAATCTTGGGATAAGGAATTGTTAGATATTCAAAGTAAATTAGACTCTTATAAACATAATAATAAAGAAAATATTATGGACAAGAAAGTTATTGAAGAAATAAACAAACTAAATGAGAAATACAAAGAAATTTTAACTCATAAAGTTAAAATAACATTAGAGAAATACAAGTTTTTGTCTTATTCAATAAGCCCCAGATACTTACATAGACTTAAAAATAAAACAAAAAGGTTGAATAAACAAAACCATATCAAAGAAATCTTTTCTCTAAGGAAAAGAAGAATGTTTCTAGTATACCAGAAATACTAGATGAATTTAGAAATCACTTTCACAAAATTAACCATAATAATATTAACATGGAACCTAAAGATAAAATAAAGGAGTTTATAACCACAAATATGAATAAAAAGCTTAATAAACAACAGATTAAACTATTGGACAAGAGTATTTCATATACAGAAGTTATTACACAAATAAATAAGCTTAAATCAAACAAAGCACTGGGTAATGATGGTATTATACCAGAGATATATAAAATCCTTTCTAAAAATACATATTCATTAATACATAAGGTTTTTATTTTGGCCCAAACTGAGTTAATAACCCCTCATCTTGGCAATATACATTTATTTCACCAATTTTAAAACCTAATAAAGATCCAACTAGATGTTCTTCATATCGGCCCATCTCATTACTTAATGTTGATTATAAAATGTTTATGAATATCTTTGCTGATAGATTGAAGACAATCATTCCCGGCATTATAGATATAGATCAGACAGGCTTCATTGTAAATAGAAATACTTTTGATAATATAAGAAGAACTTTAACATTAATAGATTTTGCAAATAGGAAAAAGAAAGATTTAACACTTATTAGTCTTGATATAAGTTCAGCATTTGATTCAGTAAGTTGGGACTATCTGTTTACCTTAATGAAGTGCACAAACTTCTCGGATGCATTTGTAAATCTAATTGAACATTTATACAAAGGAACGTTGGCTTATATTAAGGTAGGAACATATGTTTCACAAAAATACCCATTCTTAAAGGTACAAAACAAGGATGTCCACTTTCTCCACTATTATTCACTTTAGTAATGGAGCCTTGGGCTAATTTGATCAGAAACAGTACTGACATAGAGGGTTTTGAAATAGATGAAAATACAACATCCAAAATTCAACTTTTGCAGATGATGTTCTAATTACATCAGCAGGATCTAATTCTTCTATACAGTCTCTATTTGATAACATGATGAATTTTAAAAGTATTTCTGGTTTAATATTCAATGAAGAAAAACTAAAATACTACCTATATATACACGAAAAATATTCTCATTAGTGATTTTACTAAATATGTACCCAATTCAGGTCAGATAACTTATTTATGTATAATACTATCTAAAGATATTAAATCTATTATATATAATAATTATAATACCTGTTTTCTTAATATACAAAATCTTTTAATACCTGGAATAATATGTTTTTACTATGGAGGAGAGACTTACAATTATTAAAATAATAATATTCCCCAAGATTTTATACTTAATACAATCAATAATACTTCCACCTACAAAAATAATTATCAAGAAACTGAACACACTAATGTTAAATTTCTTATGGGCACCTAATAGACCTAGGATTACATTAAAGAAACATACTAATAGCTGGTCTCAAGGGGTATTTTTTTCCAGACTTTAATTTATATACTATCTCTTCTATTGTAAAAGTTATTACTTTATTAATAGATCAGTCATATGTCACAAAATGGAAAGATTATTGGGAGCTAATTAGTATACACTTCATGAAAATCTCCTTAACACATAAAAATATGATTGTAAATAACTCCATGTTATGGTTACTAAAGGAATTTTGTACTTCACCTATTACACCTAAACATATGGTTTGTTACCCATTAAATATTATTATTAGTTATCGTAACTTTATATTCATGCACCCTAAGTATAGGGAATGGAATTTTATTGTATTTCCTATAATGTATACTCAGGGTATGCTTTTGTCATCTACTTCTGAAGGAACTCATTTAGCTATAGATAATGATCTAAAGTACTGGTATCAGTTGATATCTGATAATAAAGTTAAAAATCTAGATTTCTTAAAACAAGAATTTGATCTAAGAGAAACTTGCTGGTTAGAGGTTCAGACCTTTAGACAACATCTCATTAATAAAATAGATTTAATGTCTATAACTGTTAAAGAATCTATTCCAACACTGATTGATTACTTGATATTAAATTTACAACATAAAGTTTCTGATAAAGGTAAACTTTCATACATACATAAAGTTATCAGACAAGAAACTTTTTACAGTGTAGATTCATACTGGAATTATTTCACTTCTATTAATGGGGACCCACCATAAACAATATATATTGGAATCTGCTTATAGAACTACGTCTTCCATTGTCTGGAGACTTTATACATGGAAATTTTTACATAGATCTTTTTATACACCTTTGATGATGAATAAAATAAATAATAAAGATAATCTATGTAAGAGATGTAATGTAGAAATTAATGCTGACTGGGCTCATATGTTTTATGACTGTATAAAATTGAAAGAATACTGGAAGTCAATTAATGAATTTTTGCAGGCTCTTTTTACAGATAATTTCATTATTTCTAAATCTCTTATATTATTCAACACACCTGTACCTCAAAGTGTTAAAAAGGTTAAGCTTCCCTTGTTATGGTCTATTCTAGCAGTGGCTAGGAAAATAATAACTAGAAATTGGATTTCAGATACACCTCCTTCGTTCAATGAATTTAAAAATGTTATGAATATAGTGTGCCATATGGAAATAAACACAATTAGGACTAGAACAAATAGAAAAACATCTTATTTTATTGTATGGGATAATTTACAAAATTTGTTAAAAAAATTTTAATTTCAATAGCATGGTATTTTAGTTTAATTAATTGATCTGATTGTAGTGGATGTCTTTGTAAATACTTTAGTTGTTTTGTTGAATATTATAATAATACCTATTTTTAATTACTTGTATAAAATTGTTATGATATTTCTCTTATATGTTAAAACAATAAACCTGTTTTGAAAAAAAAAAATCCAAATCTACCAGATCCACTAGAGCAAGCGACTTAAACCTTAGCACGGATATAAATAAGACATGCTGGAGGGATAGATTTGTCACTCAGAGACTCCCTATGCTGTGGAATAAAATCCCGATCCATGTGAGGCAGAGCACCTCGCTGGCTCTGTTCAAGAGAAATCTTGACCAGTGGATGGGAGATCGTAGGTTTACCCCGGGAATCATCTCTGTGTCACTGCTGGACAGAGGCACAACAAACTAATGGGCACAATATTTTTTAACATAAGGGGTGTAAGCCTAAAACTTTGGTCTAGGCTTATAAATGCCTTAGGGCAGATAGCCTAGTATAAACCTATGAACCTATGAACCTATATATATATATATATATATATATATATATATATATATATATATATATATGGGTTACCTTCATTTGATCGACAGACCATTTGACTGAAACCCATTTGATTGACAAACCATTTGACTGACAACCAGTAATTCAGTACACTTCAAGACAATAACAGGGATTGGTCCCCTCCCCAATGTTGTGCGACCCTGGAGTTGGTATATATAGTTAGGGCTGTTGTGGGCTGCACAGCCCCCCACACTGGGGGGTGTGGGGGGGGTGAAGCCCCCCACCTATATTTGTTAAAAATTTGTACTTTTTGTGTTATTTTCTTCTTTTGATGGAAACTAGGTGGGGGGCTTCGCCCACCTCCCCCTAACTATATATACCAACTCCAGGGTCGCACGACATTGGGGAAGGGGACCAATCCCTGTTATTTGTCTTAAAGTGTACTGAATTACTGGTTGTCAGTCAAATGGTCTGTCGATCAAATGGGTTTCAGTCAAATGGTCTGTCGATCAAATGAAGGTAACCCATATACATATATATATATATATATATATATATATATCTATGTATATATATATATATATATATATATATATCTATATATATATATATATATATATACATATATATATATATATATATATATATATATATATATTATATATATATATATATATATATCTATATATATATATATATATATATATATATATATATATATATATATATATATTATATATATATATATATATATTATATATATATTTATATATATATATCTAATATATATATATATATATATATATATATATATATTCTCTCTAATTTTTTATCCACCACATACACTCAATAAAGTCCCTACCCTAGTAATGTACTATGACTACAGCTAAAACTACAGCTAAAACACTAATGCTTCTACCCTTAGTAAAGGGTACTAAAGGTAGCAGCATTAGTGTTTTAGCTGTAGTTGCTATTCATTCCTTATCACCTAAGCTGCTATGAATATGTGCAGCATCTTGAAATCCAATACCCAAACACTCAGACAGACACCAATCCAGCATTTAATAAGTTATCCACCACATAACCACCTCCTCTCCTAATTCCTCAACCCCCCAATTACCATCACTCAACTAAATACTGCTACATTAGCTTAAAAACCAAAAGCTATGAAAAAATCATAAACAAATTTTTAAGACTCATAAGCAACTTAAAAATTAATCTTATGAAGAGTGGAGATATCCACCCCAACCGTGGCCCATCCACAACAGTAGACCCAAGCACACCATCTAACAACCCAGTGTGTACTACCTATATTAATAGACTTCCAAACTCATTTCTGGTCTGTCATCTCAACATCAGAAGCCTAAACCACAAGATCCATAGCCTACATGGACTCTTAGCTGTTCACTCCCCTGATATCCTCTGCCTCACAGAAATCTGGCTAAAACCAATAACCAATAATAACGAAATAACACCCCCACAGTACAACATCCTTAGACTGGACCGGATCTCCAGGAAAAGTGGCAGGGTAGCTGTACTATACAAGTCTAACCTAACAATAACAACTGACACCCAACAACCACCCCAGTTTGGCAATGCAGAAATTCTCATCATCAAACTAATCTTCTTCTTCTGGCTTTTTCCTGGTTAGGGGCACCACAGCGGATCACCTGTCTGCTCATGATTGGCAGTGGGGTTTTACGGTGTCGAGTTGCCAGCCCGGCACCCAACCTTCCACAGAAGGCACACACTCATGCCTAGGGCCAGTTTAGAGTGTCCAGTCCACCTACAGCATGTCTTTGGGATGTGGGAGGAAACTGGAGCACCCGGAGGAAATCCACGCAACCACAGGAGGACATGCAGACTCTGCACAGAAGGCACCCCAGCCGAGAATCAAACCAGAGAACCTCTTGCTGTGAGGCGGCAATGCTAACTGCTGCACCAGTGTGGCCGCCCTCTCATCACCAAACTAATAATAAACAAAAATAAATGCAGATACATTGTCTGTATTTATATTCCACCCAGCAAGAATGATAATACTCTAGAAAACATCTTACATTGGCTAGCTTCTAACTATCCCCAGGAAACCATTGTCTTGGGGGACTTTAACATTGATTGGAACACCTATTCCTCTGAAACTCCCTCCACCCATTTAAACCTCCATGGATTTACTCAGATCATTGTCACCCCCACCAGATTTAGCAAAAATAGAGTCAAATATAGTAGCCTCGATTGGATACTTATTAACAGCCACCCCCAAAAGTAAAAGTCGAGTACATTACCTGATGATCTAAGTGATCACTGCCTTACCTATATTATTAGGCTCAAAGCCAACATTCCCAACCAGCCCACCTACAAAACTATAAGAAACGTCAGGAACTTTAACCTTAACAACTTCCAAAAAGAACTCAAAGCATGTAATTGGAATGTCTTGAAATGACTCCCATTACAAGAAGCAGTTGAGTAATTCAATACCAAATTTCTGGCTATCCTTAACCACCATGATCCTACCCGTACCATCCATGTAAAAGCCACAGTTGCACCGTGGCTATCTAAAAAAACAAAAACCAAAACTAAACTAAGAAACAAAGCCTGGGCCAGGTGGCATGTTACCAAAGCCCCTATGGACCAATTAAGATACCGGCAGCTAAGGAACCATACCAAAAAATCTGTCATTCTATGCAAAAAAAAAAATCACTACATCCTCCTACAACAAAAATATCAGCTAAAACCTCAAACGTTCTGGGCTGGTATTAACAATCTTCTCCACTCAGGCCATTCCGCTACTCCTACCCCATCAGCTGCCCTTGATAAATCCCCTGTTGAAATTGCAAATGGCTTCAACTCCTTCTTTATTGAAACTATCGAGTCTCTAGCTACCCATCTCACTCCATTGGACACAAACACCAGCTCTGGCACATCTAGCCCTGATCCACCCAGCACCTAACCCACCTTTACCTTTCGAACCATACCTACCAACCTGATCCGGACCTTACTCAAAAACCTAAAACCTAGTACACTAGCTGCCGACCACCACCCAGCTGAATATCTTCAAAAAGCAGCTGATGCCATAGCACTTCCCATTTCTATTCTGATCAACAGATCCATCTCAGAAGGATCCATCCCAACAATATGGAAAATATCACATTATACCTCTCTATAAATGAGGAAGTTCCACAGAATTATCTAACTTTAGACCAATAGCCATTCTTTCACCACTAGCTAAAATCATGTAAAGATGCATACACAAACAAATCATGCACTTTCTTATTCAAAACGGAAAGCTTGCCGACTCTCAGCATGGCTTTAGGCCATTCCACAGTACCACCATGGCTCTTCTATCTTTCTTTAATGTCATCAGTCTTCATTGTAACAACAAACTATCTTCAGCACTCCTCCTAGATCTCTCAAAAGGTTTTGATATGGTCAACCATCAGCTACTGCTCAATACCCTACAAACCATTGGTTTAGACCAACACACAATACAATGGTTTCACTCCTACCTAAACAGTAGACAGCAGGCTGTCTTATGGCAGAGCAAGCTGTCATCCCAACTTCCTCTAACCCTAGGTGTCCCACAAGGGTCCATACTAGGTCCCCTTCTTTTCTCTATCTTTATCAACGATCTGCACACCACCATCCCAGGAGCCACCTGCATCCAATATGCAGATGACTCAATGCTTATATGCTCCACCTCCTCTCCTACACAACTTCTAACCCTCACCCAGACCACTTTCAGCATGGTAGAAACATGGCTAGCTAATCACCACCTGCTTATAAATCCTAACAAAACCAAGCTACTACTTTTCTCCCCTAACTGTAGAATTCCTCCTCCTTCCTTCAACATCAAATCTAGCAAAGACACCATTATCTCCCCTGATGATCATACAAAGTTTCTAGGCATAATAATAGACAACAGCCTTAAATTTGATAAACATGTCAATCACATTATTAAGTCCGTCAACAAAAAACTTGGCTCCCAGTACAGAGCCAAACCTTTCCTCACCCCCCCCCCCCCCTGGCTAGGGCAGCTATTGCAAGATCACACCTCCTCTCTACCCTTATGTATGCCTCCCCTGCACTCACCAACCTATCCAAAACCAATCTCAACAAATTATCAGAATGTTACAATCATATAGCCAGATTTGCTACAGGCATGGCTTTTAGGACCCACCATTGCCAGAACCTCAAAGCACTGGGATGGCTAGAGTATCCTACCCTTCTACAGTTCAACCAGCTTATAGTAGCACATAAAATACTCCATCAACCTGATAACACCCCTACCCTCAAAAATATTCTCACCCTCATAGTGCCCCCAGGCCATTATGCTCAGCTGATAAACTAATGATACTGACCCAAAAATCCAACAACTCTGCAAGTGATGCTATATTTGCCAACTCAACCAGTAAAATCTGGAATCTACTACCTACTACTGTTACCAAGGAAACCTCACTACCCCTATTTAAAAGAGAACTCAAAAAATACCTCACATCTCATTGGCTGTGCTCTTGTTCTAAACCTAACAACTTCACTAATACATGTCTTGCTACCCAACCTGTTGTTTAGCCAAGTATCTATGCCTCATAGCATTTGAATGTCTAGTATTGTGAATTATGAGATCTGATTGTATTCTATGTTCACATTTTCTGATACGTCTTTGCCAATCAGATGTAAGTCTGCACATTGTGTATATTGATATCTGCCTGTATTCTTTGTCTATATTTTTCTAAACATGTCTGCCTGAGTTTATCACTTGGTGATGTATATACTGTCTCTTTTTTGGTAATTGGAGCTTTTCTCCCCGGGCCTCCACTGAAAATGGACATATATCCAGTCGGACTGTCCTGGTAAAAAAATATATATATATATATATATATATATATATATATATATATATATATATATATATATATATATATATATATAATCCTTTCATGGTTTGGCATTACTGTGAAAGCAACAGACCATGTTGCCACTGGGTGATTTATTTCCCTGTAATGTCCACCCTATCAGCCATGATTGTATAAACACCTCAGCTGCTGCTGAACATAAAGATTTGACTCTCAGATCATGAAGTGAACAGCAGCTTACTCCGTACCAGGATGTACAGAGCAAAACAATGACAGACTGCCTCTTTCTTTGTCTTAATCCAGAAAAGTATTTCACACAGGTCCATCTTTTGTTCTGCTTTTTCTCCTTATATGCCAACTCACTGTTGTACAGTGGCAACAACAAGGTTGTGCATGGACATTAATTGTGTTTTGTTACTCTTTCATCAGGGTACTCTCTCTGCTGAACTGGTTTAATGTTAGCCTACTTACTGGATGCTACCATGGTGAAGGCTGTGTTATTTTAGTGGGACTACATGACCATGTAGCTGTTCATTTTTCTTAAACTCTGGTAAAAATATTGAAGTTCTCACTTCCTATAAGTATCTTGGTGTACACCTCAGCCAACTGTGCATGTGTGCTTATTGTGGGATCCACACACAAAAAAATAATAATAACAGGATGTTTGGAGCCATAAACAGAATGAACCATTGTCTGCTGTCTTCCATATCTCTGTTACTACATGAGACAGTTGTGTTAACTATTCTTTGCAAACATTGGTTCTCTACCATAAGATAACTTGCTCTGTTAAAAGAAAATTCTAACAGTAAGGGAACACTATTGGTCTGCCCTTTCCTCTTATCATTCATAATTTATATTCCAACAGAGATTGGAGCAATCTTAAATTAACACATCTTTACATTTTGTGACTACACACATATTTCCTGTATAATCAGTCCCATATATGCTTGGAAAGGTGCTTAAAACTAGTGGCTTCCATTGACTTAACATACCCTACAACCATAATGCTACTGGTGATACAGCCTAAATGGAGTGAACCATAATATTTAATCTGTAGAAAAGATAAACATAAAAGCCTTGCACCTAACATTTTGAGTGACAAGACCAGGGTGAAAGTTTAACCTTGGTAATGGGAAAGATGAGAAAGATGACAGCCAAGGTTAAAAAGTACCAGACACTGATTGGTAAGGCAGAGTATAACATGATAAAATAATGGTGGGCTAGTGAAATAAGTGGAACAGAAAGTGGGCTAAATGGGAGGAAATTGACTATGTATGCTGAGGATGATTAATTACAGTCTTAAGTGTGCTTGGAACGGTTCCTCCTATTTATAATTTTTAGCTATCAAGTAGGCATTAGTGGTATTACATTAAATCACATTTGCTTAATGACAGAAAAAGGCAATAAACCTGTCTAGTTTACCCTTTAGGTTCATTCAACAGTTTGCTTTCCTTCAACCATATCTTCTCCTTACCTTCACATGCTCTCATAAATGCCTCTGTGGATTCTGTCCCTACCTCTTATTATGGTACTCAGTTTCATGGATCCATAATTCTTGACTGTGAAAAAGTAATTCTGCATGTCCAAGGAGTAGTTGCTAACTAAAATCTGTTGCCTTTGACTCTTATGTCTGCTTTGCACTATCTGTTCAGAAAGTCCCCTTCATATCTCTCTGACATAATCTTATGCATCTGTATTATGTCTCTTTGATCATTCAGGTCCCTAGTGAAGATAGCTCTAGTCATGTGATTTCTTTCCCATCTTATACAACCTTCTGATGGCTTTCATTTTGACTTATGCTAGCAGCCTACTATACTTGACCAAGACACAAGACAAGTGGGAATGTTATGTTTTTCCTTTGGAGTTTATCCCCCAAAGGCCCTAATGCTGCACCTCTAGCATACAGCTGACTGCTGCCACTACTATCACACTCTGCTTTTGGTGTTCCAGTTTGGGAGTGATCAGCATAGCTGGACCTTTTCCTGCACTGTTGACATCGGTTCCCCTTCCACCAACTGATACTTCACAACAGGGTTGCTGTATCCTAGGTGCAGTACTTTATAACTGTCTGCACAGAACCTTTTCCAAATCCATCCTTAGATTTCTTTCATCCTTCATTGAGTACTTAACATTATACAATCAGTAAAGAAGGTGTTCTTGTTTTTGTACCCTCATGTATATCTCTGAGACAAATACAAACACATGTAAGAGTACTGGTTGCAGGAGTGGCCTCCTGTTGTCCTCCTTTAGTCCTTTTCCTTATTCTTGACATTGTCCTTATCACCACATTCCTCAGAATCTTACCATTCAACCAGCAGCACCCTAGCTCCTTAGTCTTGATTCCACATTCCACCCCCTAACTCCTGCAGCTTTCTTAACAGCTGTCTGTGCAGGACTAACAGGGTCAAAGACTTTGATGAATTTCAGGTCGACTGAGAGAGTTAGTAAGTTCCCTGCTAAGTTCTATTGAAACTCAGTCATAAATATGGATTAGGTTTGACTGTTAGATTCTATATTAGTTGTTGCCCTTTAGGACAGCAACTAGTTTTTTCTCTCAGGTTTATTTCCACAACTTTCTCTGCCAATGCTGTAAGATTAACATGCCTATAATCTATGGATTTTTCCTGCTTCCCTTAGTGCAAGGATACAGACGTGCTGTTTTCAAGTCCTTGGGAAATTCTGCAGTGGCCAGTGACTGACTGAAAACCTCTGTCAGGGTATATACCTGAACACAGGCCTGATTCTTGATGATCTTAGCATGCAGTCTGTCAGATCTCCAGTGATTTATTCTCCCTTAGGAAATCATGTGTCCTCTCAAACTCCTTCCTTTCTGTTCTGATTTCTGTTTGCTACTCTTTCTGCTTTGTCTTACTTTCTTCCCAGCATGATACCTTATCCTTAATTTCCTTTGTAAAAACAGAAGTGTTAATTCAGTAGCTTTACCTTTCTCAACTTTGCTTTGAGTGCCCTTCCAGTTTGCTTAGTCTGGACAAGTCTGCCCTACCCTCTTTCTTTCTGCAATATACCCAAATAAACCTTTGTTGCCACTCTTGACCTCTTCTTCCAGCTTCCTTTTAGCTTGCACCTTTGCTGCAGTCACATCATTTTTTTGTCCTCTGCTTGTTTCATTCTACCCTGTATCTTGCCCTTCCCTATCCCCTCCCTGCCACCCTTTGCATGCCCTGTTTTTACTTATTTGCTAGACTTATCTTTCCTGTGTACCACATTGGCCTCCTCTGTTTATTTTTTTGCTATTTCTACAAATGCTTGTCCATAGACCTGACTATTTAATCCCTGACCCATATGCCTAACTTGTTTACTCCATCAGCTCACCTTTTAACCTCTCCTCAACTCATTATATAATCCACTTCCATAAAATCTCACTGCATTATCATTGTTCTTGTGGTATTGCACTTTTAACTCCCCTCCAACTCTAAACCACACATTTGCGTGATTGTTTTTGGCTAATGGCACCTTCACCTTGACAACTCTGCCTCCTCAACCTTGGTTAAGGTCTTCCAGAATACTATATTTTCTAGTACAATCCATCACCTTTTGATTCTATCATTCAGAGTCCAACACCTCAGTCAACATCTGATCCCTCTCCACCCTAGATCCTGGACTCTCCCAGCCTGTTCTTGGTAGATTCTGACCCCACATGACCAGAATCCACTGCTTTCTACCCTTCTCCTTCACTCTCCTCCAGTGTCTCATCCTCTTTTCTTGATGTGACTGGGGGCTGACACACTGTATCACTCCACTAGGATCCACTTTCTGTTACTGTACTCCCCAAGGCACTTGCATTAGGTTCTTATTCTGACCTGTTCCTTGCCCCCATTATATGGTGATGTTTTTCTCCTCCTTTTTGATGTCAGAGTTGATGCCCTTCATGTGCAGGTTGATACTGCACTTCCACTCCTCCCTTTAGTTTCATTTCTGTTTTGGTGTAGTGGGTGGTTCACCCTCATCTAGAAAAAAGCACAAAAGCAGGATAGGGATCTGTCCAGATGTGGGGTAGGTGATACACTGCAGTATATAAACACAAACTACAAGACATGCTAACCAGGGAAACAAAGCTTACTCTACATATTTCACACCATGTGTTGTCAGCACAGTACTACAAGAAGGAGAACAGTGGTAACATGCCCATTCCTGTTGTCAGTATGGCACATGGTGGTAATGATGACAACACAGTAGAAGACAGGTATGTGGCAACCACACAGAGGCAGGGGAACAGTACTGAGATATAGGAGTCTGCCAAGGAAAGGTACACACACACACACACACACACACACACACACACACACACACACACACACACACACACACACACACACACACACACATCTACATGTATAACTCACAGTTGAATATGTTTGTTATGGAACTGAGAGAATAGCAACAGGTTAGAAAATTCACAGCACAAGAGTCAGAGGTGTTATTGCAAGCCCTGCACAAATGACGTGCACATCCTCGAAAAGGGTAAAGCACACAAGGCTTTCTGGGACAAGGTATGGCAAGATGTGGCAGATAAATATACACAGCTCCTTTTTCTACAGATGCACAATAAGGCTACTTCTCAAGCAGTCATTTCAAAAGCTACAGAATTATCTACAACTGTTATGTGCAGTTTATTTGAAAAGATAATTGCATTAAATAGTATTTCTTATAATATATTTCCAAATTTTATTCACTAATTATAAGTTAGAACAATAACTTAAATCACTGTACAAAGAATGAACTGTTCTGCAAGATTCAAGAATACAAAATGCAATCCAATGATTGTAAACGGTTAGAAAATCAATAAACAAACTAAAAAACAATGAATTCTTTCTATATAAGGTTCAGTAGTTAAAGTGCAAACTAACAAATTTAAAATATTGTGTACACCAGATGTGATTCAGGAATAAAATTTGGAGCTCTACAGATCTAATTCACTTTTGCGATCAGCTAGTATGCAGAACGCTATAATGTGAATTGCACATTTCCAGCTGAAGCAGCTGTAAGCAAACACCAAACCAGGAAATATCTAATTTGAAAAAACTAAGCTATTCTTTATAAGTAAATTAATTAACATTTTAAAAGGCAATAAACTTAGTTTGATAAAAGTAAATAAAATAATCAAACCAGCTTATTTCAGCTGAAGCCAGCTCATAGTTGTGTGCTGCTTCTGCTGCAATTTGGAGTTGCCTGATACTCTATCTGTCAACAGCTCAATAGATGCCCAGTGGATGCAGTATTGCCAAATGTAATCCAGTAGTCCACAGTGAGTGAGTTATCCATGTCATAAAGCATCAGATGGCAGACAGGTTTCAGCTTTTTGATTGAACAACTATTAATAAATAGGAGTTTTCCACTGACTGGATGGAAATCAGGACTAGAAAGAACAACCTTCCATCAAAAGTAGTGATGGCATTAGATAGACAAGTAACACATTGCTGAAACAATTCCCTAATTTGTGTTTCAGTGAGCACATATTGGTGAATGTGGACTGGCATCACAATTTGCCAAATGAAACATGCCTGTGTTTTTTTTTTTTTGTGGTGGACATGTCCCCTGCAGTCTGCCTTTGGGGGACTATATAGCCACGTCTAATAATTAATCACTTCTAAGTCTGCCACATTTTGGAGAAGGTTTTCCAGAAGATCCAAAATATTTTTCCATCTCTAATATGGCTGATATTTTTTTTGTACTTTCTGTTCCCTCTGCCTACCAATTATCAAACCATCTTTTGGCATATTAACTCATTCATTTGTTCTGTCATCTGGTGAAAGACAACAGAGAGGAGCCATCGTCCAAGCAGCTATCAGGGGTGACTTGAGGTTTTTTAGTTTTTATTCCCAGCCCTAACAATGTGCACACTTGGTGAGATGGTGGAATGGAGATATGCAATGGGCTAATAGTGGGGGATGTGGCATCACTTCTGCACAGGGTGTTCCCTCCAAGCAACCCTATTCTGGCCCTTACTGCATGAGTGGTGGTCTCTGCAGTCTCCACCAAGGAGATTGCAGTGCCCTGTGTGCATTCGGGTGCACACAAATCTCCTCCTCACCCCAGGAGAAGGAAGTGGGCCATGCAGTTTTACTCCCTCCTTTCCTGCCTTCCCTATATGACTTCTCCAGTTTCATGGCTGCTAATCAAATCTCAGTTTATTGGTGACAGTCAGGTTTCTCTCTCTGTGTGCCATGGAGTCATTGTTGATTGATTTTTGTGCCACTTCATGTTCAGTATAATGTGCTCTTCAAAACAAAGTTTGAAGGATTATGATCTGACAAACTGCCATGTATCTAGTTTTCATACTAGTGATTCTGGACCCAATGCACTATGGATGCTTAAATATGTTAAGTGACAACATATTGGTTAATAAGAAACTGCATCTTAACAATTGGGTAAGAAAATAATTAGATTAGGTAGTCCATGTGGTCCTTATTTACTGAAACTTTCTAATAAACTGGCCAGAGATGTCTCCTATGCATTATTGTTCTGTTGTTATTCAGTACAAGGGTAGATTTATAGTACGCAGGAGGACAATGCTTTGATTGCTATTTTACCTGATTTTGACAAGCAGGCATTCATGTGCATTATTCACACACACACACACACACACACACACACACACACACACACACACATATATATATATATATATATATATATGGTTCTACCTGACTTCACCGACACGCCGGAACATCGACAGCGAAATCGGGAGCCGCAGAAGAGCGAAAGTGCAGAAGACCGACGCGACGGGACCCAGAAGATCGACAGTGCAGAAGACCGACCCGACGGATGAAAGCACCGGCGCTGAGGATGCCGAAATGGGAAAAGGCTGTGTAAGTATGCGGTAGTGACGGACGTTAGGGTGCGAGTAAGGTAAGTGTGGATAGGGGTGGGTTAAGTGAGTTAGGGTTAGGAGCGGTCAGGTAAGTGCGGTAGTGAATGTGTTTGGGTTAGGGGCGGATAAGTGAGTTAGGGTTAGGAGCGGGTCAGGTAAGTGTGTAGTGATTGTGTTTGGGTTAGGGGCGGATAAGTGAGTTAGGGTTAGGAGCGGGTCAGGTAAGTGTGCGGTAGTGATTGTGTTTGGGTTAGGGGGATAAGTGAGTTAGGGTTAGGAGCGGGTCAGGTAAGTGTGCGTAGTGACGGACCTTAGGGTTAGGGTTTGGGTCAGGGTTGTAGGTAGTTGTGTATGTGAGGTTTAGTGTGGGTTTGCAGGGATTTTGGTGTGCTTGTGTTGTGTATGTGGTTTTGGATGGGGAATGTGTTTTGTTTGTTGATTGTGGTGTGTGAAGTGTATAAGGTTTCGTGTTTGTGTACCGTCGGTTATTTCGTTGTCGGGCATGTGGATTTTCGTGTTTTTGTACTGTCGGTTATGTGGTTTCGGTGATTGCGTTGTCGGTGTTGTGGTGTTTCGGTGAAGTCAGGTAGAACCATATATATATATATATATATATATATATGGTAAGGGCTGCCACCTTGACACCTTTTTGTATAGCTCAAGTGGGATATTTCTTATTGAACTACAAGGTACTGCTGGACAAACCATGCTCTAAACCTGTTAAAGTTTTTATTTTTGTGAATATTTAGGTTTATTGTGTTACATTTTGTTGACATTTAAAATGTTGTGTACGTGTCAGCAAATTCTATATGTTAGCTAAGTCTCTGTGACTGGGGGCATAGGACCAGAGCCTCGCATCACCAATGACAAAACTGCTCAAATAAGGACTGTCCTTTGAAAAACATGGGGCTGGTAGCAACCTAAGGTACTGTGCTGCATGTCTGTCACACCTGCAGTTTATTAAGTAGTCCCATCATCAAATTTCCATGGACTCCCTGGTGGATAGGGGTGTGGGTGTAGCATTGAAGAAAAAATCAGCCATTTGCTTCATGTTGTTGCAAGTTTTATTTTATAGAGAGCATGCTTGTTGCTTATTATTAAAAATCAAATTAACTAAACACCTCTGTGATAAGGTTCATAATGCCAACATGCTATTGAGTGTAACTAGTAAATGTATGTTAAATAAATAATTGTATGAACTTGATACATAACAACAGAGAAATCATATTTTCTGTCTACATATAGCTAGAAGCCAGTTATATACTCTCAGATTTTAACTGCTCAGTGAATACCAACAGGTGTTGAAACAGCACTGTTTACAGAAATTATGTCACCATTTTCCAGAAAAAATTTAATGTTTTATGCAGCCTGATGTAGACACAAGGATGTTTAAATTTGTGGAAGATGGAAACTTTAGGACCATACTTTACTGATGCAGGCGTTAATCCATATACTAAAACTGTGTGCATGTGGCTAAGAAATCTAACATAAACTTTCCAGGGGCTGTACAGTACTAGGTGGTTCTATTCCAACAAAGTGCCCATTTGGATTAGCTTGTTTTTATTACCTGGTTAGTAAATGATACTTATACAGTGGAATACTTTGATCTTTATTCTTTATTCTTGTTTCATGTGAAACTGTCTTATAAATGACCTTTTCACACAGAACGGCTCCAAAGTGAGTTCATTCTCAATGTACAAGTCAAGGAAACAGATAAGTTTGTCCTGTAGAAGCCTACAGATTTGTTTCTTGCTATGTAGTTAGTACACCTAGTATATCTGTCAGTTCAGTGATATGAAATAGTACATTGAAATGCTACGTAATGGCAACACTACAGAAATAGAGTTTTTACAAGAAGGATTTTTCCAGTCTGGATCTTGGGTGGGCTGCCTTCTGTGTATAATCTGCATGCTGTTTCTACATTAACCACAGCCCTTGGCATAATGGGACCATATTAACACATACCATGATTATTGTCAAACATATTATTTAATAGGCAATCTGGATTTTCTGTTAAAATGATATTGGCAATATCTGTAATCACAATCTAATATTATTATTAATAATCAAGGGGTCCACAGATAGTGGATATTTAGAAGTCACAAATATTCTCCCTCATTTCTTGAAACTCACAGAACGGGTGGTTGCCTCTCATGCAGATAACTGGGTAAATATGAAACAACATGGCTATTATAATGCTTTCAGCACATCTATTTGGCCATCACTTGCTTCAGACACCAAAGTCTCTGCAAAATAATAGAATGTTTTCTGCTGCAGCAGTCAAAGCTTGCAGAACTGATGTCCATACCATACTCTTGAAAATTACATTCAGTGATAATGCTACTTAGCAAAATCATCTGGTCTGTGAGCTACTTATCAAGTAAATAGTTAAGTCAGACTTGAACCACTTGGTCTTTTCTGTCCTTGTCAGCAATCTTCTTGAAGTAATCATGTCTCCAACACCTAGCTCTTTACTAATGGCCTCATCATTTTTAGAAGCGACTGTCACTGGAACCTCAAGTTGTATCCTGGTGAAGATGTTTAAAAAATCTGCCAAGAAGTGGAAGGCAAAATTTGAGGAGAAAATGGGAAAGAAAATTGGACTGGCAAAAGGAAAATAAGATTCCCCAAAAGGATGGAGATTTCATTCTTCAGAGAGGGGACATGACAGGCAAGCAGGACTGATAGACTTTGGAAGAAAAGGAGATAGAGAAATTGATCCAAGCTGTATAGGAAAACAGACCAACATTTGTCACACCATGTTCTTGTAGTAAAGTGGCATAGCAGAGAAGCGATGCATGGAGATGCACTGAGGTAAAATGGAAATGAAACAGCAGAGGGAGAAGTTACAAGATGCAGCAGAACAAGTGACAGAAGACTGGAATGAGGTTAGGGAGAAAGGACTTTATTGTCAGATGGTTTGAAAGTTGCATTAGGGAGTGAATGATGGGGAATGGCTTACTGGATAGGCTCACCCAGACTCTGCTACAGTTTGCTGTGAGGGAAAGGTTAGTTTGCTTTTTATTTGTTGTATTTTATATCACTTTACTGCCTTTTTCTATTTTGTATACTGTGATTTACTTTTTTTACACCATGTTTTACTTGTAGTCTGCTTTTAACTGCATATTAAAACTTGAAGAAAGACCACAGCTCTGCCACTTGTGAGTCAGACAGAAATTATAACAGGTCAATTAAGGAGTCACACATAAGTTAAGAACAGGTCAGTTAAAGTTAATCATCTGTGAACTGAGGGGGGTGGAGCTAGGAACTAAACCTTCTATTTAAGGGGTAAAATAAAACTTTTCAGAGCTTTACTGGAAAGGCTCACCCAGACTCTGCTACAGTTTGCTGTGAGGGAAAGGTTAGTTTGCTTTTTATTTGTTGTATTTTGTATTACTTTATTGCCTTTTTCTATTTTGTATCCTGTGATTTGTTTTCTTTCCACTGTGTTTTACTAGGATTCTGTTTTTAACTGCATATTAAAACTTGAAGAGAGACCACAGCTCTCTCTCTTGTGAGTCAGACAGAAATTTTCCCACACTCTCACCCGGTTACTGTTGCACCCTCTCACCCGGTTACTGTTGTGTTCTTAAACACCACTGTCTTTCTAGTTGGCTGCCCTTAGGTTAATTTGACCATATATCTCATTTCCTCTCTGCTTTTATTGGCTGGTGTGAGAAAGCACAAAATTATCTTTTTGTGAAATCACCCCCCTTCAACTATTTAAATTTATTGGCCATCCTACTGTATTACATAGTACCAGAATACAAAAGTGACCACCCCCTTTCAGTCTATCTTGTTGTTTTAAAATAGTGACTCTCCACTAAAACTTAACTTTTTAGACAGGTAAAACTTAAGTTACCTACTTTCACATCTAACTCCCCTAGTGCACACTGCAGTGTTTAGGATAAACCATTTTTCATCTTACCTTTAAGCATCTATTGCAAGACCACCAGTTATTGGAGAGTCCACATTCTGCTCTAATGGGTCATTAGCCTAGTACACACCTATGAACCTATGAACAACTAGAGGGCAACAGTAAGAAGAGATAAAAGAGAACAGAAAGTAAATGAATTTCAGAATGGCTGGGGCAAAAGGTGGATCATGAAAGCAGAGAAAAAAGGCAAGCAAAGATGAAGCTAAGCTGTGAATTCGGATGTATAGAGAGGTCAGACAGAAAACATATTTAGAAGCAAGGCACAATTTTTGTATGGGAGGGTAATAAAATAGGGCAGGAAATGGCACTAAAGATGAAGAAAATATCCAGGAGTAGCCACCAAACCACGATGCAGAAGCCAAAAAGATATTTTATTGAAGACAAAAGCTCAAATCAAATAAACTGTGAAGTGCTTTTCGTTTGATCTATGTCAAACTTCTTCAGACAAACAGCAGCAGTGATGTCATTTCCTTATATAATTTCAAATTGTCAGCTGATAAACAATCTGATGATGTCATTTCCTTTTCACATATTGGTTATCAGTAATGCGCCATCTACTGGTTGGTTACCAAAATAACTGGATGTATTTACAAAATTCATTAAAAAGAGCACCAAAATTCATTTAACAAAATTCTAATAATAATGTTCTAAAAAAATGTATATAAAATATATTAAAAATCAAATTTTTTTTTAAAAATTTTATATAAGCATAGTAAAAAATCTAATAACACACAACACTGTACATCAAATATTGCAAACTTGTAAAGCATAATTCTGAATATTAATATATTAATGTATTTTTCTCCTGTGCAACGCTTTAAGTTTTAATACTGGAGTGATAGATGTTCTCTCATTGAGACCTGGCCATGTATCAGATTGTGTCAATATTTGCCATCTTAATTCTTTCAGTTCTAATAATACTGGCCAAGCAGACCTATCACTAATAGTAACATGATCTATAATGGCAAAACCGAAAGAATGAGAAGGAAATTCTTTTATATGCTTGGCTAAAGCATTATGTTTATTGCTTTTTTTGATGGCATAATCATGCTCATACAACCTACAAGTAAACATCCTCTCGGTTTTGCCTATATAAAATGCTGTGCATTGGTTGCACTGGGCAAGATACACAATCGCTTTGCTTTTACAATTGTATGTATGTCTAATTCTATATGTGATGTCTCTGATTTTAAAAATAGAACCTGTGTTAATTTTATGACGCCATTTACAGGCACCACATTTCACCATACCTCTATTTTTCGTATTACGATCATAACAACCATATTTCAATATTTCTTTAAAAGATTTCCCTTTCTTATATACCACATTCACTGTGTTGGGCAACATGTTACGACACAAGTTGTCTTCAATAACAATGCTCCAATTGCGAATCAAAACATCTTTTATCAAACTGTGATCGTAAGTGAATGTGGTGATAAAAGATTTCATGAATATGTTGTTTTGTTGAAAAGTTGTTCTAGTAATAGTAGTATGCTCATCATGTGAATCTGCCAGGTTGACCATGGGCTTGTTCAATATGGGTTTATAAAATCCAATTTGACGTTTAGTAACAACTTCCTGAGTCACTACATCAAGTAAATCATTTGGGTATCCCCTGCTCAAAAACATACATCGCAGATTGTCACATTCAACTAGAATTAGAACTATCACTCCAGTATTAAAACTTAAAGCTTTGCACAGGGGAAAAATACATTAATATATTAATATTCAGAATTATGCTTTACAAGTTTGCAATATTTGATGTACAGTGTTGTGTGTAATTAGATTTTTTACTATGCTTATATAAAATTTAAAAAAAAAATTTGATTTTTAATATATTTTATATACATTTTTTAGAACATTATTATTAGAATTTTGTTAAATGAATTTTGGTGCTCTTTTTAATGAATTTTGTAAATACATCCAGTTATTTTGGTAACCAACCAGTAGATGGCGCATTACTGATAACCAATATGTGAAAAGGAAATGACATCATCAGATTGTTTATCAGCTGACAATTTGAAATTATATAAGGAAATGACATCACTGCTGCTGTTTGTCTGAAGAAGTTTGACATAGATCAAACGAAAAGCGCTTCACAGTTTATTTGATTTGAGCTTTTGTCTTCAATAAAATATCTTTTTGGCTTCTGCATCGTGGTTTGGTGGCTACTCCTGGATATTTTCTTCAGTTTGTTATCGTTCATTTTCCAATGACTAAAGATGAAGACACATATAAAAATACAGTTTAGGCTTAAAGGATTTAAAAGGCTGGGTTCCTCCTTAAGGGAGAAGATTGCAGATTGTTATTAATTTAAGTGCTGTGAAAAAGCACCTGAAGATGGGAGATACAATTAGGTTCATAGGTGTGCTAATGGCCCTGGAGCTTTTACAAACCAAGCCCATAGAATTCCCATGGCATTGTGCCGCCTCACATTAGTTCCCAGTGCCTCTATCAAGTAGAGCCACTAGAGTGATCCCCGGGGTGAACGTTCTATTTATTTATTTATTTTACATTTGTTGACTGGGATAGTCCAACTGGATGCATGTCCATTTTCAGCGGAGGCCTGGGGAGAAAAGTTCCAAGGGTAAGGAGATACAGCATTACATAATACCAGCATTACATATTACAAACAGATTATTTACAGAGATTACATAAGTAAGCAAGTTAAACAAGTTCCACAGGTTAAAGTTAGTCCTGAGCACAAGTCAGGATTAAATTAAATTACACAGTAAACTGGTTAACAGATTTTTACACATTCGAGTTAGCCAGGCTTGCTACATCGATTTCCCATCAACTCATCAATATTTCTCTTAAAGAGCACCATGAGGTGCTCTGATTGACATGTATGAAAAGTCTATTCCAGAGCATGGGCAGTCTCTCGGTTATGAAGCTGTCCCTCCAGCATGTTCTGTTGATTGTGGTAATGAGGTTGAGGTCTATGGAGTGTGTGGTGTGGAGGGATTGGGATTTCTTTAAATGTAGCATTTCTAACAGACCTGGGTCAGACATGGCTTTGTAAGTCAAGCAGAGATCACCTCTTAGTAGACGATATGAGACAGAGAATAGCTGGAGTTTTTTGAGTCTGTCCATGTAGGGCATAGTTTCATAGTTTCATAGTAAACTAGGCTATCTGCCCTGGGGCATTTGTAAGCCTAGCCATAGTGATGTGGCTTTTGCCACCCCATGAAATGGTACAAAAATGTACAGAATAAGTTTAGAATACTGTGCCCCTGTCTAGCAGTGACAGAGATGTGACCCCTGGGGTAAACTTACGATCTCCCATCCACTCATCAAGATTTCTCTTGAAGAGAGTCAGTGAGGGGCTCTGCCTAATACAAACTGGGATCTTGTTCCAAAGCATGGGAAGCCTCTGGGTTATAAATCTATCCCTCCAGCATGTCCTATTCATACTTGTGCCGAGGTTTAAGTCTTTAGCTCTCGTGGTCCTGATGGATTTGGATTTTTTGAGGTGGAGCATGTCCATCAGATCCTGATTGGACATGACCTTGTACGTCAGGCAGAGATCACCTCTGAGCAGGCGGTATGCTACTGAATAGAGCTGAAGTTTCTTTAGTCTGGCAGAATAAGACATATGTTGGAGACCCTTGATCCTCTTGGTGAGGTACTTTTGTGGTCTCTCCAGCTGTTGCAAATGCCGGGTGAGGTACATACCAAATGGGGCATTGTACTCAATCATGGGTCTGATGAGGGAGGAATATAGGGGTACAATGACATCCTTGGATCTGGATGTGAATCCCTTCATGATGTGGTGTGCAAGGTAGAATGTTTTTCTAACCACTTTGGCAACGTGGGTGTCAAATGAGAGGTCGCTGTCGACTTGGGTCCCTAGGTCTCGGATTACTTTTTCCGTACTCAGTGGGTTGCTGTCTATGTGATAATTTGTGGGTACCTTGTTTTTCCCAAAGGGGATGACTATACATTTTTTGGCATTTAGTTTAAGGCCGTGACTCCGGCACCAGTTGTCCGTTTCTGTGAGGCCTTTTTGTAGGATGTGTGTGTCTGCTGGTGTATCGACTATGGCGCCTAGTTTGCAGTCATCTGCGAACTTTGTCAGCCACAGCCCTCCCATGTTTGCTTTAACATCTGAGAAGTAAATGCCGAACAAGAGGGGTCCCAGGACAGATCCTTGTGGGACACCACTTGTGACTGGCTTTGAGTCTTAAATTGCTCCAGCGATTTTAACTTTATGGGTTCTGTCCTTTAGCCAGTTTGCAACCCATCTAGTGACATAAGGGTTTACTTTTAAGCTGTTGAGATTATCTATGATGCCTGAGTGGGGTATTGTGTCGAAGGCCTTAGCCAAGTCCAGGTATGCTGTATGGACTGCTTTGCCCTCATCAATGGCTCTAGTGACTGTTTCGAAAAAGTCAACCAGGTTTAAAAGGCAGGATCTGCCCTTTACAAAGCCGAACTGGGTGGGGTCAAGTGTCTGTAGGTCCCCTATGTCTCTGTTTATGAGTTCCATAATGATTCTTTCCATAGCTTTGCAGACCAGGCTGGTTAAGCTTATGGGGCAGTAGTTTCCAGGGTCTGTAGAGGCACCCCTTGTGGAGTGGGACCACTGTTGCTGTACGCCAGTGTTCAGGTACATATCCCGAAGTAAGGCTAAGGTTAAATAGCATTTTTATGTGTGGGTTTAGCTCCTCTTGGAGTTCACGTAACATGCAACCCGGGATACCGCCAGGTCCCATTGATGCTGTGTTTTTGCTTTGTTTAGGGCGGTTCTCACTTGGACATCTGAGATGACAGGAGATTACATTCAGCTGGGATAAGTATTTCTTCTTTTGGGGTGAAGGAGGGAGAAATTTGCACTGAACCTGTCAGCCAGAATGTTGGCAATATCTGTGGGTTCAGTGTATTTTTTGTTGTTTTGAACCAACTCTGAGCATATCTGAGGGTTTCCACCCAGGTTTCTAACATAGCTGAAGAAGGCTTTGTGGTTATCTTTAGTGTCCTTAGCAATTTTTCTCTCAAAGTTGGCCTTGGATGTTTTTATGAGAGAACGTAGTTTTCTGCTAATGTTGATCAGAGATGTCTTCCCTTCATGGGAGTTTGCTCTGATGTGCAGTAGCTTCCTTCTTTTGTTATACAATTTGTTTATGGCTGACGTCCACCAGACAGGACGCTTACCTTTGGTGGAGAGGGACTTGGATTTGTTTGGGATTGCATGATCCATGCATTCTTGGAGATGTCCATAGAAAGCATTTGTGAAGGATTCGGCATTGTGGGATGTGGTATCCACTGGCAAAGTGGGCAGGATACCATCTCAGTCTTAAGAAGAGTGAAGTCTGCTTTTGAGAAGTTTTTCACTTTGGTCTTTTGTGCTGGGGGTGGAGGTGGGATATGTATATCCAGGGTGATTAGTTTGTGGTCAGATCTCACTAGTGAGGGGTATACTTCTGGTGTGGAGCATTTTGTCCCCATGTTTGTGATGATCAGGTCTAGTATATTAGGTGACCAGTTGTTCCAGTGCATTTGAATTTATGAATTCCAGGAACCTTTGGGCTAGGGTATTAGGGCTAGAATAATGTACCCAATCTATGTTTGGGTAGTTGAAGTCTCCCAGTATGATGGTATTTTGTGATACATTCATATCCTCCAATGTCTTCAGGAAGGCTGAGTGGGGTTTTTGAGATTGGGAAGGTGGTCTGTAACAAGCTACCAGTTGTATAGCAGTTTTGCCTATGGTTAGTTGCACCTGTATGGTCTCTGATACTTCATGTGTTGCTACTAACCTGGAGGTGTGGGTGTCCTTGATGAATATGGACACTCCCCCTCCCTTTGTGGTTTGGCCCGGGTTTTGGGGCCGAAAAGCATGATACAAGGTATAGCCTGGTAGCGCTGGGGTGCTCTCAGGAGCCTTGAACCAGGTTTCAGTTACTGCACAGACGTCGATGTTCTCCATGCTGAGGAGTGCATCAAGTGCCTGCATCTTGAGATTTAGACTTCTGGCGTTGAGCCGCATTACCCTTAGTTTTTTCCATTTTTGTTTTCTAAGGAGGTGGGTTTGTCTTTTGAGCCTTGCCTAAAAAAGGCACTATGGGGGTGGCAAGAGCCTTAGCCAATATCCGGAAGCCCAGTGGTGACAGGTGTAAGCCATCCCTTGCAAAGCAGCGTGGCTTGTCCAACATGCCATCCCAGGCAGACAGACATTGGATCCCCTTAGAATGACACCAGTACTTCAGCCAATTGTTAAAGCTGATCATCTTGTCTTTGTATTGTGGTATCATTCTTGGTGAGGGCAAGATGCTGCTCAGGGTCAGGGTCATACCAGCCTGGGCTACATAATCGGAGACTTCCTCTATGTCTCTTTTCATGTAGTCCAGGGAGGTACATCTCAGGTCATTCACACCAGCATGGACAATGATGGAGTCATATTTGTACTTGCTTTGGAGTGACCTGAGTGTGTGTGTTATGTGGCAGATCCTAGCTCCTGATAGACAGCTCACAGTCACCTTCTCCTTGTTCAGCCTGGTCAGCGGGACATCAGTGTGTCTGACTATAGAGTCACCTATTACTAGTGTATCAGGCAAGGTGTTTGGCCTTAAGGGCTGTGATTGGTTGACACACTGATTTATTGAAGTATGTGTTGCATGTGTTTTGTTTTGAGGTGGTGGATTTTTGGATGTCTGCTTTGGGAGCCTCTGTTGTTTTGGTAAGTTTTTATTAGAGCCTCAGTATGTCTTTGTGTTTTTATGTGTTTGGTTTGCAGTTGTGGTAGGTCTATGTGGGACTGGGATTGTTGTGTGTGTGGTTGCCATCTCCTCCTGTCTGGTCATGCCAGCCCTGAGTTGAGAGAGTTCAGCCTCCAGTTTGGCTATATAGTTGCATCTCTCACATGTATTTGTGTTTGTTGGGAGGAGGAGAGGGTTGTCTGTGTACATGAGACAATTGTAGCATTGTCTCAACATACCCAGATTGACCAGCTGAATTGGAGACGACGCCAGTAATCTACCACTCGACATGCTAGAACAGTATAAGGGAGTGCTGTACCTTTAAGGGAAGTGGATATTCACAGGGGTGGTAAGTAGATGTAGTGCTTTACTTAGTACGAGAGTGCTTACTTAGTAGAGAAGTATTGAGAACAAGTGCTAGGCTTATAATATAGTGAGTAGTCTGGTTATACCAAGAGTAGAGCTTCCTTAAGGGAAAATTTGAAGAGCAGACTTGGCGGAGCCAGAAAAAGTTTAACCTTGTTTAACCACAACCGCACAAAGCCGTACAAATGCGGATTTTAAACAGTGAACTACAAAAGAGCTAGAAATGGTCCAAAACAACCAATTACTACATGTGTTTAAGGCCTAGGATCCTCTTCGTGAGGTACTTATGTGGCCTTTCCAGCTGTTGCATTTGCCTAGTGAGGTACACGCCAAATAGGGTATTATATTCATTGATTGGCCCAATGAGGGAAGAGTAGAGAGAGATGATGACCTCTTTCTTCCTGGATGCAAAACCCTTGGTAATAAGATGTGCCACATAGAAGGACTTTCCAACCACAGTGGCAATGTGGTGGTCGAAGGACAGGTTGCTGTCAGCCTATATCCCCAGATCTCTTATAATGCCTTCAGTATTCAATGGGCTCCCAGTGTGGCAATTAGTGGGAACTGAGTTTTTCCTAAGGGGGATGATGAAGCATTTTTTTGGCATTAAGTTTAAAGCCATGGTTTTGACACCAGTCATTGGTCTCAGTGAGGTCTTTCTGTAGGATGTCTACATCACGTAGGGAGTTAATAATGGCTCCCAGCTTGCAGTGGTCTGCGAACTAAGTCAGCCAGAGTCCCTCCATGTTGGCCTGGACTTCTAAGAAGTAGATGCCAAACAGGAGAGGACCCAGGACTGATCCCTGGGGGACTCCACTCGTGACTGGTTGGCAGTCTGACTTGGAGTCTGCCACTTTCACACTGTGGGTTCTATCTGTGAGCCAATTTGCAAACTATCTAATGATATAGGGGTTGATGCCTAGTTTGATGAGTTTATCAATAATTCCTGAGTGCAGAATGGTATCAAAGGCCTTGGCCAAATTGAGGTAGGCTGCATGAACTGCCTTGCTCTCATCCACAGCTCTGGTGACTGACTCAAATAAGTCAACCAGGTTGAGCAGGCATGATCTACCTTTCACAAAACCAAATTGCTTGGGATCTAGAGTTTGGAAATTCCCTATATCCTTGTTAATTAGGTCCATGATGATGCACTTTATAGCCTTACATATCAGATTCATCAGCTTAATGGGGTGATAATTCCCAGGGTCTGTAGTCACTCCCCCTTTATGGAGAGAGATGACTGTAGCAGTGCACCATTCGGTTGGGACAAAGCCTGAGGTGAGGCTGTGATTAAATAGAACACACAGATGGGGTGCCAGTTCACTTTGTAGTTCATGTAGAACACATCCAGGGATATTGTTGGGTCCCATGGAAGCTGTATTCTTAGCATTGGACAATGCAGCTTTAAACTGTGCTGCAGTAATGCTGGGTGCCTGGCATTCCTCCAGTATTGTGATTGGTCCTTTAGGGAGAGGGGGTAAAGTTGGCACTAAATCTGTTGGCCAGTATGTTGGAAATATCTGTTGGCTCAGTATAGGAGGTATCATTGTGCAGTAACTCAGAGCAAACTTGGGTATTGCCGTGGAGATTCTTGATATAACTATAGAAGGCTTTGTGGTTGTTTTTAGTGTCTGCCACAATTCTGCCTTCATAGCTGGCTTTAGAGGTTTTGATACAGGATCTCAACTTTTTGTTGAGGCTAATAAGGGAGTTTTTCTAGTCTTGGGACTTCATCTTTTTCTGCAACAGATTCTTCCTTCTGTTGTAGAGTTTATTAATGGCAGGGGACCACCAGATTGGCTTCCTTTTTTGGAGGAGAGCGTCTTGATTCTGTTTGGTATGGCTAGTTCCATGCATTTATGCACGTGCTCATGCAGTGCATTGGTGTATGATTCGGCAGTCATGCATCTATTTTCCATTGACATGGGTGCCATGAAGTTAGCCACCTCTGTTTTTAGGAGCCCAAAGTCAGCTTTGGAGAAGTTTTTCATGGTTACCTTTGCAGGGGATGTGGGTGAGATGTGGATTTCCATGGTGATTAGTTTGTGGTCGGATCTAACCAGGGAGGAATTAACTATTAGTGTAGAGCAATGGTTGCCCATGTTAGTAATAACCAGGTCAAGGATGTTGCTTCCTCTAGTGGGAATAAGAATGAGCTGGTCCAGGGCATTGGAACTGATGAATTCCAGGAAGCATTGGGCAAGTGCATTGATGCATGAGTAGTTTTCCCAGTTGATGGAGGGATAGTTGAAGTCACCTATTATGAGAGTGTTGGGTTGGACTCTAATAGTTTCCAGGGTGCTTAGGAACATGGAATGAGAGTCTTGGGACATGGTTGGGGACCTATAGCAGGCTACAACCTGAATCACCATCTTTCCCCAATGTTAGTTGTACCTGAAGTATCTCAGATGCGTTATGCTGGTCTACTAGTCTGGAGGTGTGCATATCTTTATGAATATGGAGACACCATCACCTTTGGAGCTTCGGTCCATGTTCTGGGGCCAAAAGGTGTGGAATGAGTTATAGTCTGGTAGTGCAGGTGTGCTTTCTGCTGTTCTAAACCAGGTCTCTGTTACAGCACAAATGTCAATGTTCTCCTTTTTGAGAAGTGCTTTGAGCAAGTGTATCTTGAGATGTAGACTTCTAGCGCTGAGCATCATGACCCTCAGATTGCATTTATTTATAGCTGTTATGGTGGTAATTTGGTCTTTTGAACATCACCTAAAAAGGGACTAGAGGGGGTGCAAGAGCCTTAGCCAGTATCCGGAAACCCAGGGGTGATAGATGCAGGCCATCTCTGGCAAAGCATCGAGGTATGTCAATCATTTCAACCCAAGCAGACAGATACTGGATCCCCTTAGAATGACAACAGAAACTTAGCCAATTGTTGATGTCAATCATTTTCTGCTTGTACTGCAGTATCATTCTTGGTGACAGTAGGATGCTGCTCAGGGCTAGGGCATACCTGATTGGGCCACATAATTCGACAGCTCCTCCATGTCTCTTTTCATATAATCCAGGGAGGTGCATCTCAGGTCATTCACACCCACATGGACAGTGACAGAGTCATACTTGTACTTGTTGTAGAGTGACCTGAATACGTGTGTTATGTGTCGGATTCTGGCACCTGATAGACAGCTGATTGTTTACCTTCTCCTTATTCAACCTAGTGAGTGGGACATCAGTGTGCCTCACTATCGAGTCACCTATGGTAAGTGTATTGGGCAAGATGTTTTGCAATAGGGGCTTAAGTTGAGGGGCACACTGTGTACATGAGCTATGTGTCTTGTGGTCTGTGCTGTGTTGTGGTGGTCAAGTGCATTTCTGCCTTGAAGGTCTCTGCTGTTTGGGTAGATTTCTATTGAGAGCCTCCATGAAGGTGGGCATGTGGTTTGTGTTTTTATGTGAGAGCTGTGATGGTGGGTGTTCTGTAGGGCTATGTGTTGCATGTGGTGTGCTGCGGGTGTTGACCTTCTCCTTTTGACCAGTTATTCCAGTCTTGGTTTCAGAGTGCATGGCTTCCAGTTTGGATATATAAGTGCATCTCTCACAAGTCTATGTGTTAGGAGGTAAGAGGAGAGGTTTGTCAGTGAACATGAGGCAGTTGCTACACTGCCTCAGAATGCCTAAGTTCACCAGGTTAATAGGAGAAAACACAGGACATGCCAGGAGGGATGGTCATTATTACCAAGTACTGGAGCTGTTTCCTTATATATTCCTTTTACAGGAAAAATGTTACTCAAGGTGTCTGAGTCTGTACAGAGCACTGCCAAACACTTGAGGGCAAACTAATACATAGACCCTAAAAATGTAAGGATTTTTCAGTGAAAAGGTGTTTCAAAATTAGAGAACAGAGTTAGATGAACGAACTTCTCAGGAGAAGATGAAGGCGACAAGAAAATTAAACCAGGGAAAGCTGCATAAGGAAAACAGGGTATGGGTTTTAGTTATGTTCTTAATTCATGTGCTATGAGCAGCCACTTCGTAAACTGGTGAGAAGGGTCAGACGTGTGGAGTTGACAATAAGGAGGATTGAGAAGAAAATTAAGGATATGTAACACTGGTATATGTAGATGCCATAATGCTAATGAAGGTGTTGGTAGTCAAGCTATAAAAGGTCTTTCCAGACATAACCAAGGAAAGTCAGATTAAGTTTAATAAATGTAAGTCATGTATAGACAATTGATGGATGTCGGTAACTTTTCAAAATAGAAGATGGAAGGAATAACTTTAGGACATGGTGGTAGTTTTTGTATGACATCAGATTTGATTTTGCGACATCGCTGATTTAAATGGATATTATTGAGGAGAATAGATTAGGGAACAGTTCTGTAGAGTGGGTGACAGAATTATGTTATGAATGCAGATCAGTATTTTTTTCTAAAACGTCTTCTTCCAATTATCTTTGACCATCAGCTTCAGTGGAAGGAACCATCATCCAGCTAGCTGTCATGAAGTTCTGAATATCCCTAACTTCCCATTATCCCCTCCCCCAACAGGACAAGCAGTTCTTCCACAGTGAGCATGCCTCTGCACCTTCAGCTAACACTGGCTCTCGCATGTGGATTCTGTGATTGATGACTGATGATCTTTGTCCCTTTAGTAGCTTGCTGTCACAGCCAGTGAGTGTGGTATATCCATAATGCAGCGAACTAGGCTATCACTTTCACCCTAGGAAGGGAAAACGGACATTAGTTATTTACTCCCATCCTCTGAGGGCATTTGCTCCAGCATTGATATAACTGCTTAAACCCAGGTCATCTGAATCCCAGTCAAGGCTTTAACTGTTTGTGTCATGTACCCATTTCCAGATTAGAATCACTGGTCAGTGCACCACATTGGAAGAGGTTGTGGTACAAAATGGGATAAGGTAGGGGTGTCCACTGTTATGCTGCCTTATTTTGCTAGTAATGGATGTAATGGCAAAAATAGTAATAGAGAGGTGGCACGGGAGGGAGCAAGAGTAGAAGGGACAGGACCATTTCTGATTATTTGTGGGTGATTGTGTTTTGGTGGCAGATAAGGTGAAAGACACAATGGGGATGGTTCATATGTTCATAGAAGGTTCTAGACTAATGGCCCTAGATCCCTTACAAGCCTAGCCATATTTATCCAGAGTTGCTCCAACTGTAGGTGGTAAGGTAAATGAAGTTTGCAGAGGTAAGATGATAGTTAATAGCAACTTCCTCTGTCCAAGAGGGACATGGGCACACCCCAAAAGTGAATTTCTGATCACCCATTTATTAATCTATGTTGCGTTTGAAGAGGTTCAGGGAGGGGTTCTGTTTCATGTGATTTGGAAGCTTGTTCCAGAAAAGTGGCAGTCTCTGGGAGATGTATCTATCTCTCCAGTATGACCTGTTCATGTCAGAGGCTAGGTTAGGATCCCTGGGGTGAGTGACCCTCCTGCAGTTTAATTTACAAATGTGGTGCATTTCCATCAGGACCAGGTTAGAGACTGCTCTGTAAGCCAGGCACAGGTCACCCCTTAGCAGCCTGTAGGAGACAGAATACAGTAACAAGGTTTTCAGTCTTTCCATGTAAGACTTGTTTTGTGTACCCTGTAATTTCTTGCTGAAAAACCTCTGGGGTCTCTCCGATTGTTGCAGGTGTCTGGTGAGGTAAATGTGGCAGGGAGCAGTGTACACAGTTATTGGTCTGACGAGGGCCCAGTATAATAGAATGATAACATATTTAGATCTAGATGCAACATCTTTACTTATAAGATGTGCCACACAGAAGGATTTCCTTACTATTGTAGATACATGGTGGTCAAAGTTTAGATTGCTATCAACCAGAGTACTCAGATCACATACCATTAAGTCTACACTTGGGGGGGGGGGGTGCTATCTATAATGTAATTAGCAGAGATATCAGCTTTTCCAAAGGGAATAATAATGCATTTTTTTACATTTAGCTTTAATCCATGGCTTTGGCACTAATCATTTCTCTATGTTAACCCTGTCTGCAGTATATTAACATCATTGGGAGACTCAGTGATTTCTCCTTATTTGCAATCATCAGCGAACTTGGTCAGCCACAGGCCATCCAAGTTTGCCTGGACTTCTGGAAAATACATTTTGAAAAGTAAGGGGGCCCAGTACAACATCCTGTGGTATGCCACTGGTGACTGGTCTCCCACTTTGATAATATGTGTCCTGTCATTGAGCCAGTTGACTAACCATCTGGTAATGTAAGGATTAATTCCCAACTGGGAGAGTTTCTCTATAATTCCTGAGTGGGGTATTGTGTCAAGTGCCTTGGCTAGGTCAAGATAGGCAGTATACACTGTCTTTATCTCATCCAGGGCCTTGTTGACTTTCTTGAAGAAGTCAACCATGTTAACAGGCATGATCTACCTTTCACGAATTCGAACTGGGTTGGGTCCAATGTTTGGAGATTACCTATGTCCTTGTTATTAAGTGCCACAATGATTCTTTCCATGGCCTTGCAGATGAGGCTAGTCAAGTTTATGGGCCTATAATTCCCAGGGTTGGTTGATGGTCTCCTTTGTGCAGAGGCATTACTGTTGCTGTCTTCCATTCCACTGGAACATATCCAGTTCACAGGCTGTGGGCAAACGGGAATCCAAGTAGACATATTAGGCCACATTTTAAGTTGTTTAAAAGGCAACCTGGGATGTTGTGTGGTCTCATTGGTGCCATGATTTTGGCCTTGGAGAGCTCTGAGGTGACCTGCTCTCTTGAGATAATAGGCTGAGGAATGGTGGCAGGTATACTTCGACTGGAAGGGACGGGGGAGTGAAGTTCGCTTCAAATATGTCAGCTAGCAGGTTGACTATTACCGCCAGGTGAGTATGGATGGTGCCATCCACAACCAGTTCAAAGCATAGCTGGGTATTCCCTTTTAGATTTTGGACATAAATGACATCAAGGAAATCTGAGTCTAGAGTGTAATAGTGAGAAGATGGCAATAATCAGGCTAGACTGAGGCAAGGGGAAATGTGGGAATGCAAGAAGAGAATAGAAGAGAAACAAGTATAAAAATGCATGGGATTGCAGGTATACAAGGTAGTGGTGAAGACAAAGTAGAAGATAAGTAGGCTCTGAAAGGATAGACAGGGTAATTAATTAAAGAGTGAATAGGAAAAATGAGCATCCGAAAAGGAAGACTCAATGTTCTAATAATAATAGTAGCAGTTATGGTATTCTGTTTAATTACATACATACAGCGTTTTACAATAAGGATAGAGGAAACTAGATAAAAAGTTTATATGGTACATCAAATGATGCTGGAAAAAATCAAGGAGTAAGAATACCAGAAAGAGGATCCATAGGGCATAAGGGAATGGTTTCCATGATTTAATGGGTACATTATAGCTAATTAGTCTGCATCATATGACTAGAGAAAGTACGGATCAGAGTAAGTAGTGTGTGTGTGTGTGTGTGTGTGTGTGTGTGTGTATGTGTGTGTGTGTATATGCGTGTGTGTGTGTGTGTGTGTGTGTGTGTGTGTGTGTGTGTGTGTGTGTGTGTGTGTGTGTGGATATATATATGTAAATATGTGTGTGTGTGTGTGTGTATATATATATATATATATATATATATATATATATATATATATATATATATATATATAGGTTCCCTATTGATTTTTCGACAGCTTAGGTTGTTGAATGTGTATTCATTAACACCTAAGTGTCGAATGCTTAAAATAGTGAATGGCCACATCATCAAATTTTTTCCTCGGGAAAGAAGTTGCATAGCCGTTCTCAGGGATTTGCACTTTCCCCAGTGTAGAGCGGTCTTGGAGTTGGTATATTTAGTTAGGGGGGTGTGGGGGGTGCAGCCCCTCACATCGAGGGTGTGTGTGGGGGGGCAAAGTCCCCCATTATGTTTGGGTGTGTTTGTTTATTTTGTTTGCAGATGGCCAAGTGAATTCTTTCCCTAGGAAAGAATTCAATGATTTGGCCATTCGCTGTTTTTAGCTTTCGATGCTTAGGTGTCGAACTAATCTATATATATATATATATATATATATATATATATATATATATATATATAAACACTTTGGGGAACTGAAAATCATTAAATCTCTCTTGTCCAACAGGTGTGTGACATTGCACAATGCTCAGAGTTGGGAAGTGAGGCCTTTTGTTGACATTGTGCAATCCTGGAGTTAGTATCCATCATTATCGGGGTGTGGGGCGGGGGGGGGGGGTGCAGCCTCCCATGTTTCCTGCTATTTTTTAAACTTTTGTTTTGCATGTATCAAGATTTATGCTCAGTGCATGTCTTATAGCATGTCATTTGCAAAGTCAGTCTTTGCAGCTGCTATTGCAAATGTCGATATTTGAGTCATTCACACATTATCAGTAGACCCATATTTAGATAGGGATATACAGAGATAGAGATATGTATGGCTTCCTACATTGTGGACTTAATTGTACTCTTATTGAGTGCATGTCATTCAAATCCAAGTGCATGTTATTCAAATCCAAGTAATTGAATAGCATGCACTTTGAAGGCAATTGCACAATACCGGGGTAAGGTAGTTTTGTCTCTGCTCTTATATTGTGTGATCTTGGAGTCAGTATACATGTGTATGTGTGTGTGTGTGCGTGTCCCACCTTTGCTCGATATCTGTTTAATTGACACAATTTCATAGACTAAACAGATGCTCAACAGGCATGTGAGATCGACAATCCCCGGGTAGAGAAATGGAATCCTTAGTTCTCCAATTTTTTATTTAATTTTGTCTTCCTTTTTCCATACAAATTGAAATATACCACTGCATAAATCTGTCTGCTAAAACCTTCATTTAACCACTCCCTCATAATGTTTAAGAAGTATTTTTCTGCCAATCTGTAAAATTCTTATAGAATTGATATCCTGTTCCACCTGCGCCTGCAGCTGACTGTAAATTAATTTATCCAAATATTTTATGTGAGTAAACTTCATTTTCTAGCTCTTTATTTTCCATATCTGATGATTTTTGTGTATCTTCTTTTAATCTTGAAACATTTTCTTTACATAATTTATTACAATATTCATAATTTGCTGCTGAGACCTTCTTGCATCTCCTGTCCTTTTCATTTCTCTCATTATGTTAGTATTTTTTAAATTATACTACTCAAGTAAAATGATACCTCTTTTCTTTTATCTTGTAAGTAATATCTTTGCTAAAATAATAATTCTTTAATTTTCTCTTGATTATTTTCATAAATTATCCATACTGTCACAAAATATTCTTTATCATTACTTTCCAAATCTTTTAAAGAATCTATACACAGTCCTATAATTTGCTTTTTTGCTTTTCTTAAGTCTGCCATTCTAAAAAACATTTATTTTATTTTTTGAAAGAGAGCCACCACTCAGACCAGTTTTTATAACATATTCTAGTGAAAATGTGATTTTTTCATAAATGCATAATTCTTTTCTTATTATTATCAACCCATAATGTCTCATTTATTCTTTTTAATCCTTTCCCATATTTAATATACTCTTTATTTTCCTTTATCGACACAGATGAATTATCTGAAAAAAAAATATTATGTATCTTTTCTTCAGTCTTTAAATCTTGTGATGCAATGAACAATATATTTCTGTCTTATATGCACCTCAACTGTATGTCCATGAATTAATATTCCAAATCTTTAAATTTCAACATTTTATAATCTCAAACATTTCCTTAACATCATCGCCTCACTTTTTGCTTTTTGTCCTCTCAAATTGCAATTAAAAACCTCCCATCAGTCTTATATTCATTATATTTATTACTATGTAGTCTAGAATTTTAAGAAACAAATTTTCTTTCTTTATGCATAACATAGGCATACAATGCTATAATTCTATATGCCTTATTATGCCATCTGAGATCTACAATAGTTAATCTTCTCATTACCAGTGTTACATTCACTATTTTCAATGACTGCCTACAGAGTACCACTATGCCAGAAGATGATTCTTTTCCTAAGTTCCATATTGTCTGTCCTCCCCAAAGCTTTTCTCTTTGTAATCACTCTTCTTGTGCCAAAATTCTTACATCTTCCAATATTATTATATCAACATCACACTTACTATACAAATTTAAAATGCCTATTCTTCTACTTATATTTTAATGCTATTTACATTTACTGAAAGAACTCTATCGATGTTGTAGCTTATTAGGTATTGTGTATATCTTTAGATAAATTCATTTATCTCATTTATATTATCCATTTCCTTTCTTTTTCTCTTTTACACATACTTCTTTTAACTTTTTTTTCTCTTACTCTTTCACCAATAGAATTCTTTTTCCTTTTAACTATTTTGCAAGTCATAACTTCCTCATCACTTATTTCAGAACCTGCTTCTCTAACATCTTCTGTTTCATGGCTCTCTTTAACTTTCACTTTATTTTTGTCCCGTTCTTGCTTCCCTGCCTCCTCTTTATCTTCTGTTGTGCCATTTCTTATCTTCATATATTTTCTTCACTTTTATGTTCTTCTTCCTTATCCTTTCTCTTTGTATTACAATCCATCTATAACTGCCAAATTTTGTTACGTTTATAATATTTCAAGTCACTTTTTTTTGCATCATGACCTGTTTTGCCACAAATATAACATTTCATTTTTTTCACAGTTACTTAGCAAATGATTATTCTTACCACAGAAAAAAACATGTTTTGGGTTGACCCCACTATTTTACAACACCCTTATTTCCTTCTACACTTACACTTGGAATATGAATAATTTTCTCTTTTTCCATTTTCAATACAATATGACAGTCCCATCCACCAGTCCATAATCCTCTAGTATTATAAACTTTATTAATGTCCATAACTTTTTTACCTAGTTGACTAAAAAGTATCTTTGAAGTCTCTTTTTCAATTTCAATTTGACATTGAACATGTATTTCCTTTCTTGTTTCCCTGTGAAATGCTTCAACTACATATGGATTCTGGGGATTATAGTTTTTCTTTTCATATTCTCCAAAAAAAGCTTTCCATGACAGAACCAGCCTCAAATATAATGTCACAAAATGTCACTTTATGAATGAGATACCAAATAGCACCATCAAATTATCCCAAATGTCAGGCCTGTCTATTTCTTTTTCTTCTTCATTCTGGAATCCTACAATAAATTTCCATTGCTTGTTGATATTACCTTTCTTTTGTTTCTTTCTCACCACTTTTTTAACAGTCTCAGCATACGATTTCTGTTTTAGGTTGTTTTAATTCAGAATGCCTTCAGATTCCTCTGAATGGATTTTATCCATAATTTAAGTCCAAGAAACATCTTTTCCACTTTCCAACTCACTCTACATTAACAGTTCACCCAAAATATCATCCTGCAACCCTCTCAACTGGAAGGTTGTAATAACACTTTCATCATTTTATAAATCGTTTGCATCCAATGAAGCAAACAAGTTTTACTGAAATAAATTCCTCTGAATCATGTAATGATTCCACCACAGCACCAGCATTCACCTCTATGCTATCCACCATCTTGGATTCCTTCAACATCATTCTCCCAGCCACCACTGCACTATGATTAGAATGTTCTTCTAACTAGTAGGTTTTTTTTGTATACATATATACAATTCATATATTTACATATTTACAATATTTACATATTTAGCATCATTCAATATATTGATATTTCCATTTTATTTCCCACACTCTTTCACCTACAACCAAAACCATATTTTTTCTAGTATTTTTGTCAATGTCCATTTTCCATTGTATCTGATTTCTTTAAGTTTTTCATTCCATATAGTCCATGTTACATAGAATATGATTCTGTCCATTTTCTTAGGTTCATTCTAGGATCTTGTCCTATAAAATTCATACTCTATCATGTCCATGTTTAACATTTCAAAATTTAAATAACTTTTAATCAAACCATGTTTATATACTTCTTTTCAAAGTTTTTGAGTTATCTCACATAAAAAAAAAAAACAGCTTAAAATTATTTATATGTATTACATATTCTATCCTGGTTTCTCTTGTATAGCATATTTGCCCCCACTGGTAATTTTCCTATGGACAACCTCCACAAAAAATCATTGCATTCTTTAATTCTTTTATACTTTTTGTGTCTCATCATTATTGTTTTATTGCTTTTTATCTGTCTCTCTTTCCATGGATCTGCCAAATAAAAGAATATCATAATGTTAACATACCATTCTTTTCTGTTCTTTTCTATCACATTATTTCTTTTTAATTTCCACAATACAATTTTACTGTACATTTTTTTCATTTCTTCATTAATAACATGTTTGCTTTTTTTTTTCATTTCTATTTCTTCCCATATTTCCCTATATTTACAATACATTATTGTTTCTGTCAAATCTTTATTATTTTTCATTATTCCTTTTAGTACTTTATACATACTTAAAGAGGATGCATGCACAATCAGATTTATCAGCCCCAATCCCCTTTGTTCATTATTCATATACAAAATTCCCCTCTTAACTGGGTTCAGTCTTGACCTCCAAATAAATGAAAAAAATTGTTTGCATAATTTCTTTTTCATATTTCATTGGCATCATATAAACATTTGCAATATAAGCTATTTTACCTATTATTATGGCATTTATTAAATGTGCTTTCTTGTTGTATAAAAACCTATATGTCCTCCAAAATATGATCATGTCTTTGATTCCTTTAATAACTTTATCCCATTGTTCATATCTGTATTCCATCCTTCCAAATACTAGTCCTAAACTATCTATACTCTTTTCATTATATTCCACATCTCCTATAATACCTTGATACCCAAATCCTTTGCTTTTTTCTTAATTTATGCTTAAACCTATTTTCTTCAATAGTTTACTCAAGTTTTCTTTGTTTTTTCCATCCAGATTTTATTTCTTGCTATTACTACAATATCATCAGTGTAAGTATACATTATTGGTAATTGTATCTCCTCCATTATTCTATAACCTCCCCTACTTGACATTTTATTAATTTACATTACTACTGTGTTCATCTATTTTCAAATCTTCCCCAGTTCAACTGTTTATGTTCAATTTCACATAATTCTTCTCATATATTGATTTAATTACATGTACTATTTTTTTTAAACTTATGTTGTATGCTTGTAAAATCCCCCAAAATGCTTTATACTGAATATTATCATATACCTTACTGACATTGCCATCACTGGCATCATTCTTGTTTGTTTCCACTTTTTATTAATAATATCATTAATTACTTCCCTTATTATCCACAATAGGTTTTGACTCCACTTTCTTTTTCTCCTAAACAAATTCTGATCATATAATCTTTATATTTTACATTGTAGTCTTTTAGTTACTACTATTATGAAAAATGTATAATCTGTGTTATTCAGTGTAAATCGTCTCCATTTTTTTAATTTCATCTTTATCTCCTTTCTTTAGCATAAATTTTATCACACCTGTGCAAATTTCTTTATACTTGATTCCTCTTTCTAGCCACTCATTCATTACTTCTATAAACACAATTTTTGCCAGTCATACATTTCTTTATACATACTATATTCAATTTCATCCAAATCTATAGCTGCATTAACTTTAATATCTTTCAAGATCTAATTCAACTCATTTATATTTATTTTTCTCTCTAAATATTCATCTTCTTTATTTAATTTTTCACCATTATAAATTGGTTCTGTGTTAACTTCTTTTTTAGTATATAAATCTAATACATATTCTTTAATTATTTCATATATTTCTCCTTGTTTTTAACTTGTTTCCCTTCTTTATTTATTAATTCTCTTAGCTTCCCTTCTTTTACTATCTTACAGAAGCATGGTGCTGCTTCTTTTTTTATTCTTGTAAGCAATATTGTTTCTTATATAATAATTTATTAACCTTATCCTGAGTTTTTCTATATAATTTTTTTCTTTTTTATAAAATGATTTTTTTTCTTTTCTATCAAGTCTTTAAATATTTTTGGACTTAATATTTTGTATTCCATTTTTCCTTTTTCTTTTCTATACATTCTAAAAATACTTTTTTGTATTTCTTTTTGAATTGAATCCACTTCTCCAATTTTCATAAAAATCTCTCATACTAATATGTTGTTGCCATAATTCTGTGATTTCTTGTCTTTCTCCTGAATCTCTTTTCATTTACTCTTTTTATGCCTTTTCCTATTTTAATATATTCCTCATTTTCATGAATACATATCGAAATTGCCACATGATCACAGAAACCATTATATTTAATTCCTTTTTGTGTAAATTTTAGGCCTTTTGACATTAAAAACTAATCAATTTCTGTCTTAATTTCATTTATTTTGTAAGTCCAGTGTTTATTTTCCCATATTTTTAATTTTCCACTTTTCATAATTTCAGCAACCATTTTAACATCACAGCTATTCTTTTTATTTCTCAAATTACAGTTAAAGTCACATGTCAATATTATATCCATATCAGCACAGACATAATTAGATATACATTTAAACATTGTTTCTGTTTCTATTTTGTCAAATATGCATATAAAGTTATTAGTCTCTATACATATTTTTCCATCTTATATCTACTAGTGTTATTCGGTCCAGCTCTACTGTTGTAATATCTAATATTTTTATATTTTCTTGGCATAGTATACATGTATTCCAAATAACAGTACCATGCCAAAGTTTTTTCTGTTTATACCCTTTCTTCTTCTGCTAGCATTCTAATGTCTTCTGACACTATTACTTCAGCATCTACTGCAGCACCCCACTGTAAATAATTTTTCTTTTAATAGTCTTTATACTATTCATGTTCAGAGCTAATATTTTCAGCTTTATAGAACAGTTATTAGAATAATCTTCTTATCCCTTACCTTTCTTATTCTCTCTTACCATTATATTTTTTATTTTCTTTTTCTTTCCCTAACTCTCTTTCCTATTGAATTTTTCTTGCCTTTTACTATATGCCACTCTGACTTTTTATTTTTCTTTGTCTTCCTCTTTAAATTTAAATATAATTTTTGTGTTTTTTCTTTCTTGTCATGTTGTGCATTCTTATATATCGTTCTTTTCTAACTTTTTTCTTGTCTAATTTCATTTTCATCTTCATTTCTGTTTTCTTATTCATTTTCTTGTATTTCTGCCTCATATTTTAACCATGAATGTCCTGTATTACCATATTTCTTATATTTCACTTCACATTTCTTTGCATTATGACCTGTTTGACTACATAAATAACATCTTTTTGTCACATTCATTAATTAAATGATCACTTTTTCCACAAAAATAACAAGTCTTTGGTTGTCCTCTGTACCTCACAAAACCTCTATTGCTATATGCATTAATAATGCTAGGTATGTGTATCACATTGTCATTTTCCATTTTTAAAATTATTCTAAATTCCCAACCCTAAGTCCATAATCTTCTTTCATCACAGATTTTCATCGTGTCCAGCACTTCTTTGCAAGTTGTCAACAAATATTGTCTGAGTTTTTTGTTCTCACTTAAGTTCTTAACTGAATCAAGATTCTTTTTTATTTGTTTCCCTGAAAAAGGCATGCACAACGTATTCTGACCATGAAAAGTCTGTTTTCTTTTTTTCATAGGCCCCCAAAAAGTTTTTCATAGCCTGGTCAGTTTTAAAAAAAAACAAGTCATAAACATTTCTTTGTTAATTAAAAAAAAAACTCTTACTTCCTCAGCTTTTACTCTCAGAGGTGCAATAACATTGTCCCATACCTCATATCTGCCAGGCCTTTTTCTTTTTTACTGCTCGCCTAAACAACATATTTTTTCTTTACTTCCTTCATCTCTGTCTTCTCCTTAGCTCCTTTTTCCACAATTTCAGCATAGGACTTTTTTTCTGGAGCCTTCTCTGGCTCTTTTTCTCCCTCTTCTATTTTTTTCCATAATGTCACTCCATGATCTAGCAGTTCCACTTTCTGGCTCACTCTGGTTAACTAGTTCCTCCAAATACTCATGCCACAACCCTCCCAACTGGAGGTTTGAAATAACACATTTTTCTGCTGTTTCTACTGTTTCAAACAGTTTTTTTCTGGAAATTTTCTTCTGAATCCATCTCCACCACTATATTTAACTATATCTCCTTCGCAGTGTTCTCACTATTAGCAGGCATTTTCTCTGCTACTACAGTGTCTGAAAACATTTTTGGTAGCAATTCTACTATTTTTTCTTTATTTTCAACACATTTAATTTCCAAATTGCTTTGGCTCTCAGCAGCCAAGTTTTCTGCCTGTTCCTCCTGGCTGCCTCTGCACTTGGACAGGAAATAAGAATACAGGATGTGTAACACCCAATCTCTTCCCCTACTACAAAGAGTAGGGAAAGTTCCCTGATGCCCTGGCCAAATTTCCTCAAGTAGTATAAACATCACATCAGGTCTCCACTGAAAAGATATGGGGTCTCCAAGACCTTAGTTATTTCAGACTCTACTGACTACAAAGTGATATACCACCAGACAGAAATAAAAAAGGGTCACAATGCGGATTCCAATTGAATATCATGCATCATTTATTTTTCTGTTTGCTAAAATAAAAACATTATCATTTCAACCTTTTGGAAAGGGAGAAGATAATAAGACTGATTTTGAATAAAGTTTTGTATTGCTGTTTGTTATGACTGAAATCAAAAGTTGCTTTGCATTATAGCATGCTTTTATATTTGGGAAGTCCCATCAGCAGTATACTCAGAAGCCTATTATGCCACAGCAGTGCCTGCAGAGAACAGAGTAACCAAAATTCCTTTTAGTGATTCTTAAAGGATAAAAATATACTCTGAATATTATTTGTAAGTGGCTTTATAATCCTATCTTATCCTATCCTTGAACATGTCTATTTTAAATTTAATTGCTTTCTTAAAATGTTATTGCATTCTAAAAAGGACTTTGATGTTTTTAATTGCAAGTTCTAAATTAATTTAACAAATACTCTGGATAGCATCCTCTTACTAAATGTACTTCATTTTTGATTTAGGCAGAGATGTTTTTGCAAAGTTTTGCAAATACTGATGTTTTTATTTTATGTTACTAGAAGACACGAGACCAACTTTAAAATTAAATTTTATCTAAAATGATGTGTCCCTGTCATATGCTAATGATTTTTTGTTGTTAAATTCAGTACTAGTGGATGTGCAGTAATCTTTTTGTAAGTAAAAATAAGGGTAAAAATGTTAGCAAATTGATTTTTTTTTTATTTTTATGGTAAACTACTGTTGGGTATTGCTGGTATTGCAGCTGAGCTTCTCTCACATGTTTTTATGATCAAGAGCTTTAAATTAAATATGTGATAATCATAAAAGGAAACTGAGCTGTATGACTCATGACTAAAAAGAAGCAAAATATCAGAATTGTCACTACCGCTAAGTCACTCATGGAGGTATGCAAAGCACAGCCTGGGGATTGTGTATAGGAAAACAATGAGTTTGAGTTTGTGAGCAGTGCTACAGAGGGATGTTCAGCCCCTTGCTTGCAGGTTTCAGCTTATTATGTGTGAGATGACCAAAATTCATAATAATGTTTCAGACTGTTTATGTGGAAGTTCTCCATGAAAACTGTAGACCTAGAATATGCTATTTTAAGGCACAGTGGCCAAACTGAAGGAGACTGATGACATGGTGGGGAGACTTCTCACATTGCCTTACCACCCAGACACAAAAATGGATTCAGACACATAGATGCAGATGACTGGGCCTTTGATCTAATTGACAATAACTTATTATTTGACAAGCTAACTGAAATAGGCATTAATGATTATGCAAAACCTTGGCTTGCAGATTTTCTCACCAATAGATCCTTCAAGGTGAAAGTAGGCACCAGCACCTCTGAAATAGCTCCTCTTATTTAAGGAGTTCCCCAGGTTCTACTGTAGCCTCTCTGCTATTTCCATATTTATCAACAAACATCCATTAGATCCCCCTCTGATACCTCTAATTTTATGCAGATGACATGGTCAGCTACAGTTCAAAGAAATCCTACTCTATTACACAAATTAGCTTCAAGAGGACCTCCAAACACTCATCCAATGGATAATAGGCAAGCCACTTATACTAAATTCATCAAGAACAAAAACAGTGCTATTTGGAACTAACCAAAAAATTGCCAAAGCACTCAGCTTCCTTAATATGCCTCCTTACAACTAAAGATGTTAACAGTACCACCATAGAAGCTACCACATCCATCTAATAGTTTGGCATATGGCAAAACTAATCTCTCAACTTTTGAGTACACATTCAAAACACATGCAAAAAGTTCAACACACTACTATTCGGGACAAAAATGCTATCATCTCATTTGTACAAGCCGGCTAAAGCTGCCATATGCAAAGGAATACTCTTATCTCAACTCAGATACGGACTACCCATAATAGCTGCAACTTCAAAGAAAAATTCCACCACCTTGCAAACCATCTCCAAAAACTCTGCTAGTTCATTACTAGCTCTCCTATTAATCAAACCCCTGCTTAATTCTTGCCAAAGATAAATGGCTCCCAGTACATTTGAATGCCAACCTCCTACTAGGCTCACTAATTCACAAAGCCCTTTCTTCTGAGACATCTTCCTATCTCATTCATAAACTTTCACCAAAACCTCCACATATAATCTCAGTGGTATCTCTCGGTCTCAACCAGCCATATGAACTCCAAAAACTAAACTTCATTGCACTGTCAAAAAAGAAACCTCATTGCAGTGACTATGCATTTTCCATCCTAGCACCTAAACTATGGGACTCCATTCTGCTCTCAGTCAGAGACATCCCAAAGTACTTAGGCTTCAAACAACATCTCAAGGAACATCTCCCAAATGAAGTGCAGCTGGACTCACACTAGTCAAATTACATTACACATTACAGCTCGCTCACACCATTTTATCCCTATCATACCTCCCTCTTCTCACACCTCAAACACTCATCTCCTTTCTAGAAATCTTTCCTCTGCATGGCTCTCTCAGCATTACTCGTCTTCTACCCATGGTATCCTTTCCTGCAACTATTCACACTCGCCTCTTCCAATGTCTTCATACCTTTATATATAATGATATGCTGCTATCCCTGTAGCATAAGCCACCTCAATCATTATGGCTACATCTTATGCAAAAAGTTATGCTAAGCACAATTCCATTTTTCCATCCATTTTTACATTGTAAACTGTTACTAAATTTTGTAGCATATTCTTGCATCTGGAAATATGTATATATTTTTAGCATATCCTTTAATTTCCTGTGTGATCCTGTTTACCTGAGCTGTGCCTGCAAATGGTCCATTGAGATTTGTGCACTACCCTGCTAAACAAATCTAAATAACAAAATAAATCAAATTACTCCTGCATGTGTTGTTGCCAAGGCATTTTTACTAAGACCTCTAGAGCGAGATGTCAGCCTTTAATCAAAGCCTCCCAAAAACACAAGTAGCGAACAAAGTGGTTGTACCTGGCTAACCTTAAGGTTTTCTTCCCATCTTGCCCTTTTACATTTTCATCCTCATAAACAAAAGCAGACTGACCCTTGCGATTGCTCTGAGAAAGGTAGCTAGTTTATGTTAAGTGTGTGGTTGGAAAGATGTCTCTTGATCTAGTCAGACTAAATTGTATAAGACATCCATGAAAGTAAGGAAGCCTATGTATAAAGATTAGACATGTTATGTTCATGGAATAAATCCATGCCGGATATTATTTAGACTTTACAGTGGAACAAAATTACAGAAGTACTGAAACTCTTAATGCATCTAACATCAATGGAATTCCTTAACTGTTGTGTTTATAGAAATGTTGGGCAGTGTTCCTGGGGGATGGATAGTGTATTTTGGAAGGTTTCATCCTGTCTTGCATGTTAAGGAATTGGGAGCAGGTCACTTGATTCACAGGTAGTCCCCTATAAACTACCTGACCCTGTTTACGGTTATGTGCCTTATCTGAGACCCCCCAGATTCTCAAAAGCCTGCACGGAGTGCAAAATGAGTGCGGTAGCTCCCGCAGGCAATATGTCTGCTGTGCGATCCAGGAACAGCTGGTAGGGGTGTGCATGAGAGCTCCAGCACTAATCTTGCATGGACTAGGCCCTGGTATGCAAATCACCTCATCTGCTGGAGAAATCCATGCAAATGAGGTGATAGTACAATCCAGGAAGCTTACAATAGTCCGTGCAAGGCAAGTGCAATCTGCAGAAATGTACTCGGTTACTAACCGAGTACATTTCTGCAAATTCCAAAACGGAGCTATGACAGCTCCAAATAAAGGCTGCATATTATTGAGGAAGCATGCCAATGGCCAAGTAGAAGGCCATTGGTATTGCAAACTGTAAAAAAAATAAATAAAACAACTTTTATTTTTTTTTGCCGATCTCGGCTGTGTAAGCATAGGGCAGAGGCGTGCAAACGGGATCTGGGGGGGAGATAATAAAATAAACTGAAAATGAGCATTCTAACAAAAATCAGTATTCTGCCATGCAAGTCAATGGTAGCAAAAAGACAACTTGGCCAGTGAGTAGTAGTTGCTAAGGGGGGGAGGCTCAGTGTGGGACATGTAACTATGCATTAGTAGGCAATCCTATGCAAATGAGGGAAAGGTTAGTGAATCCCAGATTTTCCCAGGGTGTGAGGCAGATCCCAAGAGTGTAAGAGCATAAATAGCTAGGTGCAAGACTAGGATATAGGTGACATCATGGGGGTGTGTGTCGGGCATACTGTAAGTGGATTGGAGGCCTGTGGCTCGAGATTGCTCCTAGGTTAGCACAGCTTAGCTAGGGGTGTGTCCAAACCTGCCTAGCACATTTTACAAAGTGTAAGCGGGTGTGCTCGCTGCACACCAGGTTCTACAAGAAGAAAAATGGAGTTAAACCAGGAAAAAGCAGCTCTGTGCATATATGAGCCTTCTGCTTGCGCGTTGCACACACGGGCTTAAACAGGGAGGCAATGGGAAGGGAAAAAAGCAGTAGGCAGGTGATCAAGGAGAACTAGCTTAGCTGACAGGTGAAATGTATCAGAATCAGCCAATTACACAGGCAGCAGACCAGCCCAGCCCAGCACACCACTATAAACTATATAAACACCTTTCCCCCTTGTTTTTCCCAAAAACTCTGTACCACCGGTGTATACGGAAGAGGAAATTTTACAAAACGAAAGCAAGAGAAAAAATGTTAGGGGCTGCTTTTGCTATCATAAACCAGCATGTGCAAGAGGCTGAGGGTGATGAGGATGTGAATGCTGCTGAGCAACCCACAGTGAGGAGACGGAGAAGAGTGTACAGACCCAGGGTAACCTACCAGGGCTACATGAGCTGGAGATAGTGAAGCATTACAGGGTGGACAGGAATCTCCTACAGCAAATTGTTGAGCTGTGCCAGCCACACCTCACACACAGAACTTACAGAGGGGAATCCCTCCAAGTCGATACCAAGGTATGTGTAGGTCTGAGAATACTAGCTACAGGTACCTTCCAAAGGCCAACTGGGGATATGATGGGGATTTCACAGGCATCAGCATCCAGGGTACTCTACCAGTTCCTGGATGCCATGTCAGCACATGTCAGTGAGCATGTATATTTCCCCATCACCCGTGAGGCGTTGGCCAGCAATATGCGTCTCTTCCACCAGATAGCAGAATACCCTGAGGTAGTGGGTGCAATAGACTGCACGCACATATGCAGTGAAGCACCACCAGGTGAGCGGGGTAGGGTCTACATCAACCACAAGGGCTTCCCCTCCATCAACTGCTAGGTTGTATGCAATGCCCAGGGCATAATAATGAATGTGTGTGCTGGCTGCCCTGGAAGCTACCACGATTCCCACATCTGGCATCTGACGCAGCTGTACCAGATATTTGCCAATAGGGACATCCCACACAGTTACCTAGTGGGGAATGCTGGATATGCACTGGAACCATGGCTGACACCCATCAGAAATGCACACACACCCGAAAAGAACTCCATAATTATGCACACCACAAACATGAATCATAATAGAGCATGTCTTTGGGATGCTCAAGTCATGGTTCCGGTGCCTGGACACATCCAGTGGAGCTTTGCAGTACTCACCAACTACATGTACCCAAATTGTCCTTGTATGTGCCATGCTACATAATATGATCCTGCAGAAACAGCTGCAGCAGGAACAGCACAGGGCAGGGCCACACAGCCCTCCACCAGTGCCACGGCCTGCAAAGGTGCAGAGTGACTCAGAGGAGGAACAACCTGAGCCTCGTCCAGTAGGCAGGAGGTGTGCCCAGTATGCCCTGGCCTTGGAAAAGAGGCAACGTACAGCACATGCACTGACACAGTAGGGACCCAGGGAATGACACCTCTCTCTGACTCACACATACAGTAAAAGGGATGCTAAACATGACACTACCTGTGCTCAACCATGTATAGGGAGTGTAGTATGTGCATCCGACATAGGCAGCCCTGCATCACCACCCTCAATACAGGGACACCCACAAGGTAAGTGACTCACACATGCCAATCGGGTGGGGGCACATACCCAACAACAGTCACAGCCAGCAGGATAGGTGTAGACAAACACAAACAAATGCTGTACTATGGTCTCTGAATAAGCCCCGTGGGTAACCCCTACCCCAGCCCTACACAGACAGACTACAGAAGACCAGCCAGTTGGATGTCAGTTGTGAAGGCTAGGTTAAGTCAGAAACTAATATGTAGGTAGTGAAAGCTACGATCTGTAGTACACTGGTCTGCCTCTAGCCAGCACGATAGGTAAGACTACAGACTGAAATGGTGTACCTGACATACCAGTACAGTCTTAGCAACTGTGTAAAAGTGTAACGTGTGCCCCACCATCCTATGTACACTTATAGTAACAGTCAGGTGTGCCCCCCCCCCACCCCTGTGTAGAAATGTAGAAACAGTTTGGGAAGAAAGCTCTTTAGTAATCCCTGTGGTGCGGCCTATAACAGCTCTATGCTGTAGTGTGATATAGACCTAGATCAGGGGTTCTATACCCACACATGTCAGTTGTGGATGTTATGTGTGTGTCTCACTGTCTCTGTATGGAGCTATGCATTTTAGGCTAGACACTTGCAGTATAGTTAAAATGCCCTACTTTGGTAAACCTGCTGATGTTATTCAATGTGAAATACACCTTTGGGGAAAGATGTCTCTAGCACTCCCTGTGGTGCATTCCATAACAGCTCTATGCTGCAGTGTGATATAGACCTTGATCAGGGGTTTTATACCCACACATATCAGTTGTGGATGTTTTATGTGTGTCTCACTGTCTGTGTAGGGAGCAATGCATTTTAGGCTAGTCACTTGCAGTACAGTTGAAATGCCATACTTTGGTAATCCTGCTGATGTCATTCACTGTGAAATACACCTGCAGGGAATTAGTACTCCAGTAATGTCTGTGGCATGTACTATAACTGCGTAGTGTAATAAAGTAGTTAGGTAGGGGTTCTAATTCCAGACATGACAGGTGTGTGTGTGTGTGTGTGTGTGTGTGTGTGTGTGTGTGTGTGTGTGTGTGTGTGTGTGTGTGTTTGTAGCCCGTATACTGTGTAGAGGTGAATGCTTGCCAACCATGGGCATTGTGGAGGGGGTTTTGCTGATTTATTTTATGATAGCCCTACTATATATCACAATGTCAACCATACAGGGATAACAGATGTAAATTAACTGGAAGGCTGGGGTGCAAAGCCATACCCATACATGTGACATCAAGGCCAGACAATCCAAGTTAGCAACCCCACTATTACCCAGAGCACACACTCAACCCATGTGTCATATGAACACACATGCCTAGGCAGCAGCCAATACATGGGTAGTACACTGCATATTGGCCACTGATAGCAGCTATGCAGTGATAGCAGTGGGCTACAGAGGGCATGTCACCCTGACCATCTGTCCAATATGCATGTACATACAGACAGTGCACCTTTACCATGTTCCCCAATGGACACCTGCACCACCTGTGGTGCCTTCACATGTGACTCACAATAGACATACCATGCCTGACAACATGTCCTGTATGGACAGATGACACTGACATCAGGGAATGCTGTCGGCATGCCATCAATGTAGGTGAAGGGTAAACCTGCTGCCCAGTACCAGTTCCTGCCACAGGTGGGCAAGACTGGCACATCCGATGATAATCTGTGTTCACAACATGGGCCAGACACCCCAGGTACAGTTCCACATGTTACTGTACATGCATGTGGGAGGTGTGCATATCCCAGACACCATCCATGTCATGGACTAAGGAACACATACATGGCATGTGGTGTACAGCATTGACCAGACACAGTAGTCACCCAGGTGACTGGATGGGGGATGCAATACCCACCTGTGTGGGCAAATGCAGTAACTACAGGCCTGAGTCACAATACAGACCATTGTCATGTGACCTGATGCCAAGGTATAACCATCGCCTACCCTTGTACAGCCTGCTGGCACAGTTGACCACCACACATCCGTGTAGATATGCAACCATGCATGTCAGAACTGGCACCCTGTGTGTTTGTGTGTGTGTGTGTTGTATAGTGCGTATGTCCAGATCTACACTCACTACAACCCCCCAGGGCATACTGAAGCATGCTGTCTGATGTGTGACATCTCCTCGTACTCTTTGCCCATACGGCCTCCATATGACCTGTGTGGTGCATGTGATACCTGCACATTGATGTGTTGTGGCAATCCCACTAGTGATGAGTTGCACTCCTGGCCCTGCCAAGTGTGTCAGAGTGTGTGTGCGTCCCTGTGTGAGTGTGCCTGTGTTGACACTGGTACCTGTTCATGCAGACAGGGATGTGTACAATGCCTACCGTATATCTACTGTATCCCTGTTGCAGATGTCAGTCACCCTCACATATATATTCTGAGTGCTCCACATCAGGTAACCCATGTGGTGCATCCAATAACTGCATAAAACTGTGATAGCACTACATAGTTGTTGGGGGTTTGATACCCTTTGCTGGTAGGTGTGTGACACAAACATGCTTCAGTTTTACACTCCCACCCCTCCCTGACATGTATTTGCCTCTGTCTGCCTCCCCACTCCCTCTCTGGTGGATGTGGAGACCCACACCTGCCTTGCTTAGGCAGCAACATGTGTATTTTATGTCATGCTCATGATCAGCTGATTGTGTCTGCATGAATTGCAGCCCTCCCCTAGCTGATTGCATGTGGAACAGCTGTGGTAACAATCCCATAGCCAATTGCATGGAAACACATTCCAATACCTAGGAACATAGGTTCATAGGTAGGTTCATAGGTAGGTACTAGGCTATTGGCCCTAGGGCCCATAGAAGCCTAGCCAAAAAATGGACCCTGGCTTTCGCCACCCAAGAAAATTATTTTCCTGTGCCCCTATCAAGCAGCACCACAGAAGTGATCCCCGGGGTGAATTTCCCATTTCCCAGCCAATAATCAAGATTTTTCTTGACAAGTGCTAATGAGGAGCTCTGTTTGACATAGATAGGTAGTCTGTTCCAGAGTATGGGAAGTCTCTAGGACAGGAATCTATCCCTCCAGCATGTTCTGTTAATTGTGGTGACAAGGTTTAGGTCCCTAGAGCTTGTAGCTCGGAGGGATTGGGATTTCTTTAAGTGGAGCATGTCCAACAGCTCTGGGTTTGACATAGCTTTGTATGTTAGGCAGAGATTGCCCCTGTGTAGGCGATATGCGATGGAGTAAAGCTGTAGTTTTTTGAGATGGTCTGCATAGGGCATCTGTTTGAGGCCAGTAATCTTCTTTCTGAGGTATTTCTATGGTCTTTCCAGTTGTTGTAGATGTCTTGTGAGGTACATACCAAAAGGGGCGTTGTACTCTATAATGGGTCTAATGAGTGATGAGTAGAGGGGAACAATGATCTCTTTTTTTCTGGATGAGAATCCTTTTGTGATGAGATGAGCCATGTAGAAGGATTTCCTGACCACTGTGGCGATGTGATTATCAAAGGAGAGACTACTGCCCACCTGTGTCCCAAGGTCTCTTATCACATTTTTGGCATTAAGTAGACTACCAGCTATATGGTAGTTCATGGGTACAGAGTTTTTACCAAAGGGGATGACAATACACTTTTTGGCATTGAGCTTCAGGCCATGGCTTTGACACCAGGTATCTGTCTCAGTGAGCCCCTTTTGTAGTTTGCCCACATCGTTAGGAGTTTTGATTATGTCTCCTAGTTTGCAGTCATCTGCAAACTTTGTTAGCCAAAGACCTTCTGTGTTAACCTGCACTTCAGAGAAGTAAATACCAAACAGGAGAGGACACAGGACTGAACCCTGTGGTACTCCACTAGTCACTGGTCTGATGTCGGATTTGGAATCCGCTACTTTCACAGTGTGGGTTCTGTCCATGAGCCACTTGGCAACCCATCTTGTGACATAGGAATTTATACCTAATTTAGTGAGCTTATCTATAATTTTAGAGTGGGGGATGGTGCTGAAAGCCTTGTCAAGATCTAGATAAGCTGTGTGAACCATTTTACCCTCATCTATGGCTTTGGTGACTGCTTCAAAGAAGTCAATCAGGTTTAGAAGACATGATCTGCCTTTTACAAATCCAAACTGGTTAAGGTCCAGAGTTTGGAGATTACCAATGTCTTTGTTTATGAGTTCCACAATGATACGTTCCATGGCCTTGCAGACAAGGCTCATCAGGCTAATGGGGTGGTAGTTCCCGGGGTCCGTCGTGGCTCCCCCTTTGTGGAGTGGGATAACCATCACGGTGTGCCATTCAGTGGGTACAAAGCCTGAGGTGAGGCTATGACTGAACATGGTACTTAGGTAGGGTGCCAATTCATTCTGTAGTTTGTGTAGAACGCAGCCTGGGATATTGTCAGGTCCCATGGATGCTGTGTTCTTGGCTTTGGAAAGTGTGTTTTTTACCTGTACAGCTGTGATTATAGGAACTTTGCATTCTTCCGGTATAGAGATGGGCCCTCTAGAGGATGAGAGGGGGGTAAAGTTAGCACTGAACCTATCTGCTAAGATGTTGGTAATATCAGTTGGTTCTGTATATTTAGTGCCATTGTGCTGTAACTCAGAGCAGATCTGAGTGTTCCCATTTAGATTCTTAACATAGCTATAGAATGCTTTGTGGGCGTCTTTAGAGTTAGCGGAAATTTTGTTTTCGTAACTAGCTTTGGAGGATTTTATGAGGGATCTGAGCTTCTTACTGAGGTTGACCAGGGAGTTTCTCCAGTCATGGGATTTTTCTCTTTTTTGCAACAGTTTCTTTCTTCTGTTGTAGAGTTTGTTTAAGGCAGAGGACCACCAGATTGGCTTCCTTTTTTTGGAGGATAACGTCTTGGTTCTATTAGGGATAGCATGATCCATGCACTCGTGTAAGTGCTTATAAAGTGCATTTGTGTAGGATTCAGCAGTCATACCTCTATTGTCCATCTGCATGGGTGTCATGACGTTTGCCACTTCTGTCTTAAGAAGTGTGAAGTTGGCTTTGGAGAAGTTTTTTACGATGGTTTCCCTAATTGGGGGTGGGATGTGGATGTCTAGGCTGATTAGCTTGTGGTCAGATCTGACCAATGAGGAATTGACCTCTGGTGTGGAACACTGGTTTCCCATGTTGGTAATGACCAGGTCTAGGATATTGCTGCCCCTGGTGGGGGTGTGAATAAGTTGATCCAAGGCATTGGAATTTATGAATTCTAGAAAACATTGAGCAAAAGAGTTGGTACATGAGTAGTTTTTCCAGTTAATGGTGGGGTAGTTGAAATCAACCATTATTAGGGTGTTGGGTTGTACCCTAATACTTTCCAGTGTATCAAGAAATAAGGAGTGTGAATCCTGGGGCATGGTGGGGGGTCTGTAGCAAGCTACAATTTGGATTGCGGTCTTGCTCAGAGTTAGTTGCACTTGGATAATCTCAGATGCATTATGCTGTGCAACTAGCCTGGAGGTGTGGATATCCTTAATGAACATGGACATGCCTCTGCCTTTGTTGCTTCTTTCTGGTTTAGGTGGCCGAAAGGTGTGGTATGAATTGAAGCCTGGTAATGCAGGGGTGCTCTGGAGCTTTGAACCAGGTCTCTGTCACTGCATGTTGGGCCTTTTCAGTCACTGTGAGCAGGAACTAGATCTGTTGTTTGGCAAACAGCATCTCAGATGGATTGGGGATTTACCTCCAATAACATACACTGTGGAAAGAGGGCAACAAACAGGAGAGGGATGTGCCTGACCTGACTACAGACTGTAAGTGCTGCTATACTGCATTTGGAGTAATGTTGGTTTAATAGTGTTTGTCTGGCTATGACTGTTGTACATGTAGTAATACCTGCCATGTCAGTTCCATGCATCTGCAGACTGGACAGTGTTGTGCCTATGGTTTCATGTGTTATCCACAGTGCATCTCTCTGTGGAATGCAGATGGTAGTCTGAGGATTGCAGTCTGTAGATGGTGAAGGCTGTGACAGTTATTGACTTCATAACCCTCATAGGGCATATGTTGCAATAAACACTGTTACAATGAAAAATATACAAGGTTATCACAGCAACATGTCTATACTGGCCCTGTGTATGTGCTGTCAGCCACACCACTGTCAACGTTTGCACATATGCCGTGCATGAAGTGGTGCATATGTGCTGTACGCCATAAATAGTGTCATCGTATCTGATAACAAGCCAGTGATATATCAGATTGCTACACATGTCATGTACAGTAGGGGTTATATTTCATGACATAAGCTGGACATTTTGTGGATGTCTGTACAGTACTGAAGTCTGTGTAGTGATGGTGAATGTCGGCAGTGTGTGTATTGTTAATATGTACTTTAGCCTGTGTACAGATTGTGGTAGATGTCATTGTCCTAGCTCCCCTTCTATCAGATGTTAAATGCTGCCCCACTGTATGGTACTGTGTCACTGTACACATTTGTAGGACCATACACACACATGTCCCATACCACAGACAGCCATCAGACCAAACTGTGTAGCAGTCCAGTATATGTAGGGACATTCTGTGACTGGCACATATGAGGATGGTGTAGAACAGATAGTCCATATACTGTACTATTATGCTAGCCTACCATATGTGGCTGTGGCTGTGTTCACACTGGTTGCGGTAATGTACTGTCACACAGGTGTATCTTACCCTGAGCTGTGACATGGCTGTTGAGCCTGCTAGAAATGCAAGCACATGTGCATTCCCCCATACAAGATGTAGGCCAGTGTTGAGCCAGTCTGCCTGTAGCCTGCACAGTGCATTGTTACTTGCCTAGCAGCATAGTGTACTTAACCAGTGTGACGTCATGTGCAGATACTTGCCAGATGTACTGCTGCCGGGCCTCCCTTAAACGTCATGTATGTCAGACAGACCAGTGGGATGCTGTACAGATGTATGTCAATATCTAGTGGGTAGTATGTGTCCATGGCACCCCTGTACCAGCAGTCATTATGTGTCAGGCCAGACAGAAGTGTGTGACTCCAACACCTATTGTGCCAAATGTATACCAGTCGTTATGTGTTATACCAATCTACATGGCTGTCTACATTCATATTGTCAGGCCTGGTACACATGTGGTGCACTAAGGGAATATGTGCATACCTCTGGACTATACAAGGTGTGTCCGAAGTTCCATATAAAGTAGCCAATATCTCTGCTGCACTCCACAGGGGCGTTACATGCTAGCAGTGGTACTTTACAATGATGTCCATAGGATGTCTGTCAGTAGCCAATGGCACACATGTTATAAGCAGATTTCAGCATCCACACACACCATGTCTGTGAAGACAATCCCAATGACAGTAGCAACAGTCTAGTAATATATCTGCTATACATACCTGACATCCCCTTGCACTACAACATTGGGACTGTAGGGGATAGGGTACAGCTACACTCCATGTCCAGGACATATGGTGGAAATATATGTACATATACCTTTCCAGATATCCATATATATATAATGACACATGTGTACTACATTGAATTACCACTGTCATGGCAAGCACTCACTATAAATCCATACAGCATGTGGCCGTGGTCCCTTCACATTTCCTGTGTGACGGACATCCATGCTGTGTGTGGGCATCAGTGATACAGGCAGTAGGTAGCAATATCTCTCACAGGAGAACATGCACACTCAGAGCGGCCACATTTGTAGGAGGTTCAGGAACTACAGACAGACTGTGGGTAGAGTTGTGTAATGCTTCGCATAGTACTGGTGTTACAGGGTGGGTGTGTGTGTGTGTGTGTGTGTGTGTGTGTGTGTGTGTACATGCTAGTGTATCTTGGAATGCAGTCTGTCTGCATAGGTCACTACTGTGGGCCTACCTCTTGCTGGACAGAAGTATGCATATCATGCATTGTCTGTCTATCACACAAGCCCTGTGTCAGATACGACACTGGCAATGTGTGTGTTGCGTGCTACCGGTACATGGCTACATCCATGTCTATATCTAACCTCAATTTCCTGACTAAGGGTATGTTGCAGACTACCCTGTAACACCAGCACCTTGCTTAGTGTATGGCAACAGTGTTCCACGTATATGCCTGTGTTCCAGCTTCTGTTCCCCATCTACATACCAAGCTCTGCACATTTGTCATGCTGTCGGGGGTTGTTCTGTAGTGAGCTGTGAGTATATCATACTGCCATTGCTGCCATTAGTCCACTGCTATTGTATCCCCCACACATACAGTGGGGCTGGGGCCATATATGTGTGGGCATCACCTACACAACACATGTGCGCCCTTATGCACTGCAGAGGTCAGTGTATGTAACAGTGGTATATGGTCTTGTATTATTGAGTCCAGGTGGGCAACACCATAAATGACCTAAGCTGTTACAAATGTGGGGGTATCATGGGTGAGCTGCCACAAGGTATGTGGATGTACAGTACCGTATACTCCACCTATATTGCAACTACTAACATGACTTGGGGTACTGCAAGCCTACTGCCCCCTGCAATACAGACTGTTCTGTGCGTTATGACTCGATATGTTCTGGGTACAACCCATTGGATCACAAAACATCTTTACCTCCTACGGAGCTTGTACAAAGTGTAGTTAGAGGCTGCTGAACTACAAACCTGCAGTACATACTCTTGATTGTGTGGTACCCTATGGCCCAGTCTGTCGGCACTATTGTTCATTCTGAAGGGCTTGGCTTGGACTGCAACAGTTGTAAATCTTACCAGACTACTGTATAAGTGTAACTGTGTCACGTTGCAGTACTCAGTTTATATGGTTGTCAGTATTTGAACAGCTATATGATATGGCATATAGGACCATTATGGTACACAATTAAAGGAGTCCAATTTCTGCAAACCTGTGAGTGTTGTCTTCACTATGACCTTTCTATGAGTATATGTTGCAGGCAATGATTGGCTTTTGTATGTTTAGCCCATACAGTGTCCAGTTGTTCAGGTGTTAACTCTAGGCATACTGGCTGTTCCATATTGTATGCACCTCCTACATACGTATTTGACTGTACATATATCTGTATATATATATATATATATATATATATATATATATATATATATATATATATATATACATACACACACACACACACACACACACACACACACATATATATATATATATATATATATATACATATATATCTATGTATATCTGTATCAGCATATATATGTATGTGTATGTGTATCTGTATCCTGGGGACGTCGACGGCTTCCACATATTACATGTCCTATTGGAGGTGGACTGCACTTGTTAGTGTATTGCAAGGAGCAGATGTTTGGCTGTGGGGGATACCTATTCATACAAGGCGTATAGTGTGTGGGGCCTCTCAACCCCATTAAAGGTGCATGTGGACATTGGTGTATTTGTCAATCTGCAATTGCTATCCACAGATGTATGGCCATATATATCTATATAGATATATTTACCTGCTAACAGATATATAGATATATGTGCATAGATAGCGATATATATGTATATAGAGGTAGAAAAAAAACATATATATTTGAATACATGTGTATCTATACATATATGGGTATGTTGTATCTGTTAAGGTTGCACTATAGTTACACACGCAGACATCTAGATGTTGGTAAACATTCTCTGCACTGTTGCATGACAGTACTGGCTGATATGTTTCTGAAACATTGAATATCTGTATACCTGTCATGGCGTAGTGGTACATCGGTTTGTCTAGGGTGTGCAGGGTCCTTTTTTGAGCCTTGCCAGAGTTCTTTAATTTGTTGCTGGCCCAAACATGTCCCATTGGATAGAGAGTGATTAAGGCACTGCAAAACAGTTGTAAGCAGGTTTGTGTGTTTTGGCCAGCAACAAAATAAACAGGCCCTGCAAGGCTCGTAACCAGGACCCTGTACATCATACACAAAGTGATTTACCACTAAACCATGGCAGATATGTATAATCATGTTATGTCCACATACATATCATCCAGCCCAGGTATACAGGGAATGTATTCCACCATGTAGATGTATTTGTGTGTTTATATATATATATTCATCATTGAATGGATATAACATATCTATATATGTAGATATAGGTATAGACATATCTATACACACACACACACACACACACACACACACACACATATATATATATATATATATATATATATATATATATATATATATATGTGTGTGTATGTATATAAGCCAATACATCCAGATATACATAAATATGCATACAGCCAGCGATATATATGTACATATCCACATGTCCACATATAGACAGCACTAGGAATGCATATATGTCAGCATATATATGGCTCACCATTCAAAGGGAGAAGTCCATGTGTCTGGAGGCTGGTAGGCCTAAAATATGTTCTCAACATTGCACAATTCTGCAATACATGCATAGAATGTGCAATGTGCGAATGTCAGTATGCATTCGCTCATTGCAGATATTTGGTTGCGGATGCCACTATAGTGAGGATGGGGAATAATTGCCTTTCCCCACTGTAGTGCACACTAGTAGTTTGCATATCACAGTATGGGGGTTGTGGGGGGCCCACCCCCCAGAGGGAGGTGCAGGGAGTCATGCCCCCCCCCACCAGTATGATATGTATTCCAACTTGCAGTTCAAGTGTCAGCAAAGATGCCTGTAGAACTGCAGTTCTCTTAACTGTGGTGCAGTAAGGAATGATGGGTTAGTCCTTTCTGTTTGCAGAAAGGGCCGTTCAACGGAATGATTGTCCCCCTGTCAAAGGTGAACATATATATATCAATATAGGCATATATGGACATACATCTATAGATGGAACTGGGAATATAACCACAACATATATGTCCACATGCACCATTGATGGGTTTGAGAGACACAAATAACATACATCTGGCATGTATAGGTATTCTCCCCTCCCAGCCAAATACGTCTGGCCTGCAATACAATACCAACCTTAGCAGATCCCATAAGCAGCACCCTACACGACAAGGGCAGTACATGTTAACAGTACTCCATCTCACCTGTAGAATGTAAGTCTGGCATTACTAACATATCATGCAGTACAGTCAAGTGACATGTCATGGTTGGGGGAACCCCCTGGGCAGGTGCAGTACGTAGCCTGGATCCCTCATACAGTCCAATAGCCCTACACCTGACAATGGTTTCACCAATGTTGGCAAGGACATCCACAAACCCACCATGTCAGCTGGGAACTACCACCCGGTAGCCTGATGACCGTGGTCTGCAGGGACATGGAACATACCAACAATTAACCCATGGCCAATGTCACTGGTTATCTCAACATATAGATCCCTGCCAATGTTAGACTTGTCAAAGGCAGAGAATACAACCTGAACCCGGTATACCTCCTCAACCCAATCATGACAGCTGTAGATGAGGGTTAGGAAGTTCACAATGCCTATGTACATCATAGAAGGCTTTTGTACACCATCCCACTTGTAGGAATGTGTGTAGTTGTTACAGGATCTACCTCCGTTCACAGGATATGTTTCCACCAGGACTGCTTGGCATATACCACAGGCCCCATCCCGTGGGCATACAGTCCTTCACAGTTCATAGATGTGTCAATGCCCTCCTCCACACTGTTGATGCGTGCAACACTACTGGGGTTGCTGTAACTCACTGGGTGCAGCTGTTGTGGACACGACTGCCATAATTGCAGTTACTGTTGCATCTATCCCCCTACATAATTGTCTGTAATACTGTACAGTGTATGTAATCAGGTTGTTAGTTGTTGTTTACACCATTCACAGTAGTTGAGCACCTCACACCCTCCTAAAGGTAGGGCTATGCCACCGGCATTGGCACACACATGTTACTTATGTGAGGATCACATTAGAGTGGGGAGAGGGACATACATCCTGCTTTTAGCATGTTCAATGCCATCCACATTGCAGACTGCATATATATACCACTGTGTGGTTGTGCCTATGCTGTCTTGGTGGGATTACATGTGCAACAGATGTGTTACCTGCACGGGGACATACCTCCATGTGTACAGTTCTGTACCTGTACTGCATCCTAACCAAAAGCACTGTGTGTTGTACCCAGCCATGGCATGTGTACCACCCACTACACTTACTGGTGTCCACTTTAGAAGGCCTGCTGACACCACTACACCCATCAGCCATGTGGTACATGGACAAGCACAACACAATTTGAACAGATACTGGTAACAACATTACAACATTGTTAATTAACGCTAGGCTGCATCATAGCTGCACAGCTACACCTTCCAAGATATTAGCATTTCACTTTACTGCTGACAACATGCTACACATCATTCCATTGCTACACTTTTGTACAGTCACCCTGTGCATCAGAACCATGTTAGCCTGTCCCTGCATCGATGTTACGGATGTCAGGCAGTGGCGCAGGTATCATCATATGCACAGGGTGTGTTGTTGGTTTGCTAGAGGCCTAGGCTGAGCCATACAATTGATAACATGTGTGTGTGTGAGGGGGCTGAGTATTGTTATGGGCCACTGGTGATGTTGTGTGTGCAAGTATGTGGTTGTACTAGGTTCGTTGTTTATGTGTGTGTGTCTGCATGCACACAATTCATCCATGTGGCTGCCCTATACAGGGAATTGTGGGATAGCTGCAAGACTGTACCTGGCAGGGTTTGCAGTTCACTGTCTCCGGCCATAGACATGGGACCTGTTCCTGGCAGGGGTGCTACAAGCAGTATCAGGTAGAGAGCCAGACCGATTACTGTCCCCCGAATTTCATAGACATCCACCGGATCCAGGTCCCTCCTGGGACTGGCCAGGGCCATGTGCACATGGTCTGCTCTGACGGGTAGTGGACAGCCCCCCCACAGTGCTGGGGCTGGTACTGCCTCTACTGGAGCGGCTGTGACTGTTTGGACGTTCACTGCGACCTTCAGCTGCTGGTGTTGCTTGCATATGTCCACATGGCCGTCGCAACTGCCCAGCCCTGTCCTGATGCATAGACATGACATTTTGGATGAGTTCCAATGTCTCACCCCACTGTCTATCCATGACCTTGGTGTAATTACGGATGACACCTGCTAGGTCACGGATGCTGTCAGTTACAGAGGTGTGATGAGCCTTTTGTGCCCTTAGACCCTGCCTGGTATACCGTTCCATTCATGCCTGTGCCTCCATGACAGTCTGGGACATGCGTGTGGCTGAAATAGGAGTTGCACGTCTGCCAGGTGCATGATGACCAGCAGTGCTCCTACAAGCACCCCTGCACATCTGCCTGTGTGATACCCCACCAGACATCTGGCTATGGCTGCTGTGTTCTGACACACGTGCCATAGATACCACACTGTCCTGGCCCATGCCAACCGTAGGCTGTCTCTCAGCTAGGGCCAATGGTGATGAGGTGTGTAGAGGCAGTGTGACTGTGTGCGTGGATGGTGTGGACACGTGTGGGCTGTCAATTGGTGGCCCAGCTGCAGCCCCTGATGACTCTTCCTGTGCCTCAACACACCTATCTTCATGGTCACTGTCTGTATCAGTGACATCAGATTCCCTGCGGGGGGGGGGACCCAATCCCACCTCACCACCTGTGAGGGGAAAACAGGGAACAGACTGTAAGACCTGTACAACACCGCTAAACAGTAAATACACACACACACACACACACACACACACACACACACACACACACACACACACACACACACACACACACACACACACACACACACACACACACACACACACACACACACACACACACACATAGACATACACACATGCAGTCAACATACATGGCAACCCATAAACTACACCAGACAGCACCTACAGACAGCTTCCACAACCCCATAACACACACAATAGCAGGCGAGGGTGCAGTACAGTATCACACACAAACCTGTAATTACACACGTCAGCATGTGGGACATATGGGGCTGAACAGCATGCAGTGCAACTGTAGTCAACCCCGTTACCAACATTATACATGGCTGTGATGCATGGCTTCTGTTTGTAAGTGATGGCCCTCCCCCTGGAACCCACTGCACGCATGTCCACATCATTGCTGTGCATCTGTTCAGCACCCTGGCATGTACTGTGCACCATACCTCATGGGTGTGCACACCATTGCAGGATGTGTCTCTGTGTGTCAGGATTGTTTCCATTGCTGCTCACAGCCTCTGTGAGTTCCTGATTCATGTGTGGACACGTGTTTAGTGACTGATGTGTATTCACATAAGTCATCATCAGTGGTGCATGTATGAGTGATAGATTACTATTAGACCAAACAAACAGACATTGTACTGTACCTATGGTGAGTGTAGAGACCATTATTGACCATGATTGGGCCCTGGCTGATGTTGCCTGTGGTACACAGAGGTTCATAGGTGAGTACTGTTTTATTGGTCCTGGGGCCTACATTAGCCTAGCCATAGGGGTTCCCTGCCATGCACCATCCACTAATGTTATTCCCCTGTGGCCCAGTCTGTGGCATGCACATGCTACCCAGGGTGTATTCCCCATCCAATTGGCAAGTGTTTCTGTCAAGAGGGCCAATGAGTAGCATTGTCTGACATGTATGGGCAGTCCATTCCAGAGTGTGGTGATACCCCAGGACAGGGCCCTATCCCTCCAGTATGTTCTGTGTAATGTGTTGATTAGGTTTAGGACCCTGGAGCGTGTGTTAGCAGAGGGAGCGGGATGTCGTTATATGAACATGTTCAACCGCTCTGTGTATGACATAGCTGTGTATGTTGGGTAGATGTCAGCTGTGTCTGGGCAATGTGCACTGGAGTGCAGCCACAGTTGTCTGAGATGGACTGTGTATTGCATGTGTTTGAGGCTGGTAATCCCATTAGTGAGGTGTGTGCTGTGTCAGTGCACATGTACAGCATGCATTATGGGTAGGTGTGTTGAATATGTACATGGCCTACACCTTAGCTATGACATGCACAGTGAATTGTCAAGGATAACTTTAAACCATACTCACCAACATCTGGCCGCTGCCTTGCTGGTATCCCAGAGGTACCTACAATGACATGGGTTAGAGTTGATGTCAGTGGCCACAGCTGTGGCATTGCTACACGGTGGCTGCAATATTAAAGTACAACAACAGCTGAAGTCCACAGTACTACAATTTATGCATTACTGCTTATTGGTACTACACAGCAACATACTCCACATCTCACACATGCATGGTCTACCTGTACAGATGCATATAATACAGTAGTCTACTGATATGCCCTGAAACCTTACCTGCATGCTCAATGTGTGGTTTGTGAGTAGCACCCACCTTCATGACTGTATAGGTCTGGAGTGCTTGTGGGCGGGCAGGTGCTACCAGGCTGATGAGCAGCTCCTCCACTCTGGTGAAGGGTGATGGATGTTATGCCCCCCCCCATTGCAAGGTGGTCACCCTGCACAGCAGCGGCATGATGTCGTACTTGCCAGAGCAGGTCACGACAATGGTGGTGGACCAGCTCATAGGTTTGGCTGTACAACCCCATCTCATTCACCCTGCAGACCACATCAGTCCACATGGCTGTTCTCCCCTGCTGGTCCATGCTTGTCCGTGAGAAGAACAGCTGATAGTTCTGGATCATGCTGGTGATGATGAGCTCCTCCTCAGTGGCACTGTATGCAGGGTTTCTCTGGTATGCCATACTCCCTGAAAGACATAATGATGGAAATATGTCTGAGCAACTCCTATGTCAAGTTTACCATGATACAATACATATATCAGTCTCCCACCACCATATCAGCTCCAAGATAATGTTCACACTATGCTACTGGTATGTGTCCGGTATGTGTACCATTGGGCCATATATTGTATTGTACAACACCTTCTGGTATGTGGTTATAGACATGCTCCCTGTGGGGGCACTAGAGTTGCAGGGCTGTTACAGGGTATTTCACCTGCATGCCATTGTCACTGCCACTATGCTGTTAGACATGTTCTTGGATAGTGTGGACTATTACAGCCCACATATGTTCCATGACAGTTACACACCAGTATGTGTAGGGGCTATTTGCCAGCAGGAACACCACTCCAACCTAATGTGCACATGTTACCAGTCCACATCACATCCATGGCCAACCATGGAACCTCATTTTCTACTGTTCATCACTAGCTTCATGTAGAACCACCTCAGGGGGTGGTGCCCCCCCCCCATAGAGCACACACAGACATGTGTCTGTCATCCAGGTAGGTCGCGGGTATTGGACATAGGGAGGTCCACAGTGACATGGGGTATGTGCTACATCACCTGGAGGCATGCAGTACACATACACAAGGTTTGACATGCATGTCCCTCCTGCCCAGCACACAGCCCAGGCACCTTTATGTCCATGTAGATGCTGTTGTGACTGTCCATTGGTGGCCACCATGTTCCCTTTGTTCCCATGTGGGGGCTCAATAGCCTCCACATTCCAAATGGAACTACCCGTCCACAGTGTTTAACCACCACATGTGCCATATACCAGCCCTGTATACTGTCTTGTTTGTCACCCAACCAGACCTACATACCAACATGTGCCTAATACCCTTCACCAACATATATACCCCACCATCCCATACAATTGCAATGTGTTCCCAACATGGGTTACACACTTCACTCCACACTCCATCTTGCAGCCATGTACTGGTGTTTAGGTATGTTGTGTATTGCTGTGTGATGTTCTCTCACACGTCATGGCAGGGAAAATGTATTGACAAATATATATATTTAGGTGGTGTGGTCTCTCACCCATGTGTCTATCATGGCAGTATTAATACCCCCACCAGCCATTCACCATAGTAATTTACAGAACACAGATATAATGGGCCACGCCCTTGCCATTCACTGCTGGTCTGCACATTTGACAGGTATGTCCCACTGCCCACAGGGACTAATACTACTGTCTAGTGCAGTTGTTGAGCACAACCTCATTACAGGAACATGTACTGATGGCACATATACATCCTTTCACAGTATACATCTTAGTGAATTTTCTTGATGTGATTTTTCTCTCTCTCTCTCTCTCTCTCTCAGTCTCTCCAGTAGAGTGATTGAGCTGGTTTGAATAGATTGCAGCATGCTTTTGTTGGTATTGCACATGATCAGGTGGTGGCCTCTACACCAGTCAGTGTCCACCAGATGCTAATTGCATGCAGCCTGCTGTGTAGTACTTCAGATAACCACTGTCATGGCAACTCTGTACTATAAATTGCTGCCTTCTGTGGGTGTAGTCCCTTCACCTTTACAGTATGGAAGACATCCTTCCTGTGTGTGTACATCAGTATTACAAACAGCAGGTAGCAATGCCTCTTACAGCAGAACCTGTAGACACAGGCCAAATCCACATTTGGCTAAGGTTCCAGACCTACAGACAGCGTGAGTAGTGTTGTTGTGTGCAATGTATCTTGCTGTTCTTAGAGGGTTTCTGTGTACATGGTACTTTTTCATGGAATGTTGTCTGTCTGCATAGCTCTCAACTGTGGGCCTATCCATATGATGCCAGGGCGATTGGCTGCTAGGCTTTGTCTGTGCACCACACAGGTATTGTCCCAAATACATCTGTGGCATTCTGTCTGTTGAGTGCTATCAGTACATGGCTACATCCATTTGTATTTCAATGTCATATCTCTGCATAAGGGTATGCTGCAATGAATCCTGTAACACCAGCAATTTCCAGGGGATGTAACAGCAATAATGCAAATATAGCCCTGTGTTCCTACCTCTGTCCTCCACATGTATGCTAGTCTTTGTCCTGCTGTGATACAGGAAGGGTTGTTAGGTAATGGCCTATCATTATTTAGCGCTAGCATTACTGCTATCATCCCAGTCATGTCATGGACTCCCACACCAACTGTTGAGCCATGTCCATATATATGGGGGCAACAGCTGGTGAACACATTTGTGGCTTTGTACATTCCTGAGGTAAGTGTGTGGTACACAGTGTTCCTTGCCCATGTACAACCTTTTATGGCGGGGGGGGGGGTTCTATGCACTAACCTAGGCTATGGCACCTTTCCAGTGATATAACTGTTAAGATGAGGGTCATTCAGTGTGATAGTGAGGTGTTAGGTTAAGCAATGATATGTACAAGATACTGTGACATTAACACAAGTGCTACCTTTCCCCCTAGGGCTTGACTACAGAGTGTAATTGGAGGCTGATGAACTACATCTATATTTGTTGATTGCTACGTATCCTGAAGGCAAATTCTGTTCTGACTGTTGTACTAATTGAAGGCCTTGGCCTACACAGCATAGTATGGTATATATACACATTGCTTGCATCTACTGTTTTGTGTGGGCCTTGCATTAATGACTGATTACATATTTCAAACCTTATGTGGTGTCAATACTGGCATACACTATTGTATAGTACAGCAATAAAGGTTATCTATGTATGCATACCTGTATGTCATGTCATGTCCTTTGAATTGTGAGTGGATATATGTTTAATGTCAGTATTCTCATTTGTGGCAATGGTTGCCACACTACACATTTCACAGTTGCCAGTTGAAGGGCTTGTGGCTGAGGGGTATACTTTGCACCCAGTACTTCCACACTACATCTACATATGTATGGCTACTGATACCTTTTGTGTGTGCATATGTGTATGCACCTATAAATATCTCATATGGCTATAGCTATATATATATATATATATATGGTTCTACCTGACTTCATCGACACGCCGGAACATCGACAGCGAAATCGGAAGCCGCAGAAGAGCGAAAGTGCAGAAGACCGACGCGACGGGACCCAGAAGATCGACAGTGCAGAAGACCGACCCGACGGATGAAAGCACCGACGCTGAGGATGCCGAAATGGGAAAAGGCTGTGTAAGTATGCGGTAGTGACGGACGTTAGGGTGCGAGTAAGGTAAGTGTGGATAGGGGTGGGTTAAGTGAGTTAGGGTTAGGGAGCGGGTCAGGTAAGTGTCTTGGTAGTGAATGTGTTTGGGTTAGGGGCGGGATAAGTGAGTTAGGGTTAGGAGCCGGGTCAGGTAAGTGCGGTAGTGATTGTGTTTGGGTTAGGGGCGGGATAAGTGAGTTAGGGTTAGGGAGCGGGTCAGGTAAGTGTGCGGTAGTGACGGACCTTAGGGTTAGGGTTTGGGTCAGGGTTGTAGGTAGTTGTGTATGTGAGGTTTAGTGTGGGTTTGCAGGGATTTTGGTGTGCTTGTGTTGTGTATGTGGTTTTGGATGGGGAATGTGTTTTGTTTGTTGATTGTGGTGTGTGAAGTGTATAAGGTTTGGTGTTTGTGTACCGGTTATTTAGTTGTCGGGTATGTGAATTTTCGTGTTTTGGTACTGTCGGTTATGTGGTTTCGGTGATTGCGTTGTCGGTGTTTTGGTGTTTCGGTGAAGTCAGGTAGAACCATATATATATATATATATATACATATATATATATATATATATATATATATATATATATATATATATATATATATATGTGTGTGTATCTATAGATATATACATCTGTATATATATATATATATATATATATATATATATATATATATATATGCATATATACATACATATGAACATATGTATGTATCTATATACAAGTGCTGTTTTATGATTATTTGCGAGTCATACATTAATATATATATATATCTACATATAGCTGTCTGTCTACATTTACAGATATATATGTCCATGCATGTTTGGCTCATATTTTGACCTGTTCCTCGTTCACTTGACAATTGTCATGGATGATCGCAGCATTGAAGTCAGTAGCTAGTGGCAACACTTTTGTGTTTCAGACTTCATCTACTTCTACATATATGTCCTAATACATATAACTGTGTAACTAGCAACATTTTGAGTGTAACAGAGCATTAGTTAACATATATCCCTATTTGTATCCACAGTGTGGCATACTTTGTCCAATCTTCTTGCATTAAAAGGTTTTATGGTGTGATAATAATACATTACTTGTACTGTTGATTGATTGTGCTGCAGGATATGTTTGTGCAAACTTCAGGTTATGTATATCTGCCATGGTTTAGTGGTAAATCACTTTGTGTATTGCATGCGGAGTCCTGGGTTAGAGCCTTGGAGAGAGCAGTTTATTTTGTTGCTGAGAAGAACAAGGGATGTTGGCTACAGAGTAATTGAGGCACTCTTAAGCAGTTGTAAGCAAGGTTGCACGAGTTTGCATGGAGCTAAGCAATGCCTACACAGGTTAAGCAATTCAGCAGGTAAATGAGTATAAGAAACTGTAACCAGACTTTAGCAGTGCTTACCCCCACACAAACATACTTAAACACGCTTACTACTGCTTATTTGTGCTTAAACCTGCTTACTAATGCCTAAATTCATTATCACACTGACACTACACATGTGCATTTCTTGCAGTACTCCAGTTCACATTTAAATGTTATTATGTAGGTTTTATGGCAAAAAGATGTACAAATATGTTTATATACAGATTTCACATGGAAAATGATATGTGCTGCAGTGGGACTCGAACCGGGAATGCCTGTTCATTAGGTGGGTGCTCTAACCACTTCACTATTGCTGTGCTGCTTCATTTGCATATATACTCATATACCCATGGATCCTAGTTCCCCAAACACCCACACCAACATTTCACTGGCACATCAGTCGTCCATTCTCCATTTGGAAACATGGTGTATCCACACCAATACACATTGTCACTCCCTACTCCTCTGGACCCATCCCATTGGTTGACTCAATCCAAGTATCCTCAGACATCTAGTCCACAAACATTGGTGAAATGAGTGACTGATAGGACACAATTCCCAATTTTTGGGTTATCCTACCTGGGAAACACATGTCTTTATTTCAAGATTAGACACTATACTTCATTACTTCGTTACTCCAGTTAACAAGACACTAAAATAAATTAATAACTATGAGTATATGATAACGCACACATTACACATGTAAACCAATGATGTACGGGTTCGGCAACATTATATTACAAATAATACCAATTTAGTGATTGGCATTGACGTATTCGGCAAATCACAGGAATGATTCAAATATTTCATAATGGGAAAGTCCTCACATTTTATTTTTTTGAGAACAGCACTGACTTTGAAACTAAATACACAACTCTGAATTATTGCAGATTCGTCCCTTCCCTCTATCTTCTCATAACTCTAATACTATAGTACTGCAATATACAACAGAAACAAAACAACAGCTTATTTTGCCTTGGAAGTTTATATCCCAGCAGAATCATGAAAATGTCGCAAAGAAATAAATATATATATTTATACATGGTACTGGGATTGTTATCCTGGCTACAGTTTTAATTCAATTAATTAATTTGTTACTAGATACTTAGAGTTAATTGGTTGATTAAGTGCTAGATGAACTGTATTGTAAGTATTTAAGTAGCTGTGTTTTTTTGTCATTTTGTCTGAAGAAGAGGAGGTGAACTCCGCGAAAGTGCTCACTTCTTCATTAAACGGATTGTTTTATATTTTTGTATGTGCTGCTTTATCTTGAACAACTTCACACTATTGTGGTTATATTGGCTTCAACTCTATTGTGTTCCTGCTACCTTCCGAGGGTTGTTTTGCTGTATATATATATATATATATATATATATATATATATATATAGATGACAAGCATTTCATGACAGTCTAAGTAAGGCCTGCACTGTTACAAAGGCCATGCATTTGGCATGAAATTGAGTCGGGATATATAAGCCACAGTGCAGAAAAGGGGGTCACCGTCTTTTCTGTAATGGACTATGAATAAATGTTTAACATCTGTTAACCGGATATGCAGACTGTTCCAATGAGTCAGGACTCCATTCACTCAGGACTTCAGCCTTAGATGCCAAACACAACTAAACATACATGAGAATCATACCTCTCAACCTCTCAATGAAATCTAGCCAAAACCAAATATAATTGTGGGTGGGGGGTCAAAGATTGGTACATACTGGGATCAGTTCAATAGCTCTGCTTGACAGAGGCCCAGTAAATTGATCAATGGGGCGGTGTGAGCTGACACACTTTGGCTAGGCTTATAAATGCCCTTCGGCAGATAGTCTAGTAAACTACCTATGAACCTATTACATTTATGGTTATGCACAACCTAGTATTCTATCTACTGTCAAGGTTTGTAGGAGCACTTTCATGTTATTTATGTCTGCAAAAGAAATGAATGCGGTACAGGGAATGTACTTCTACATATAGATGTATGTATGTGTGTATGCATATATATTTATAAAGAACTCGCTGACCTCCACGAGGTGGTCCAATTAGAACCGGGCCATCTAATCCTGACATGCATGGATCCATATTTCATACCCACGGCTCCTCCACCCCACCCGAGTTCCACATACACACAAACCATCCATTCTCCAGTTGTTATCCCAGCCATAACACACCTCCACACATTGCCCTCTCCCCAGCATTAAGGACCCTACATGTATATTGTCTCAACCCATGTATCATCAGGCTCTCCCAGCCTTTTAGTCCTTGAACATACCTGCCCTGGCTTATGTAATGGTTGGAAGTCCAAACAACCCGTAATTTTTGGGTAATCCCACCAGGGACTACCTTGTAATTGTTTGTAAGGTAGACTTAGTAGGTGGACAATGTTACTCCCACTGGTAGTATCCTGTCTGTGGTTTGAGAAGCAATGATTTGCTCACCCCTGCCCAGCTTGATATGACATAAGATGACAGCACAAATTAATACAGGTGTTGCTGTTGTTTTCCTTCTCATTCTTTTTGTATGCTTTATTGTCATGACGTTCATTCTTCATATATATATATATATATATATATATATATATATATATATATATATATATATATATATATATATATATATATATATATATATATATATATATATATGTATATATTATATCTGTACATACACACACACATACATCTACATAATTATATACATTTCCTATATTATTGGATGCCTGTGCTGGAGGATGTGTTTGTGATCACAGCAACTGAATGTGTATCCACCATGGCTTAATGGAACTCACGTCTACTATAGTGTGCAGGGTCAGGGGTTTGCAACCTGGCAATGCAGATTATTTTGTTAATGGCCACAACAACAGCTTTTGGCTAAAGGGTGACTAAGGCACTGTAGAACATTTGTAGGCAGGAATGCGCTTGTTTGTGTGAAGCACAGCATTACTAACCTCAGGTTGTGGTGACTTGCACTCCATTAGCCTCTACATTGCTTCACCAGTGTGGTACTCACATACTGGTGGCCAAACTGGCTTACACCTGCTTGGTCCCGCAGACACACTCGCAACATCGTGCATTTTGTTCACATCTGTCAACCGGGACAGTCGGACTGTATTCTTGTCCATTGTCAGTGGTGGCCCGGGGTGCAGAGCTCTACATTGACCCCAGCTACAGATCCCAATTAATACTGGGGTGTTCACATTCATGGAGGGTAACAGACATAACATAGCTACATCCCCCATTAATCATGCTTAGTTTATGTTAAACTGTCGGTATTACCATGTTTAGGTCAGGTTTACATGTCAGGTATGACTGTTGACAAAGGTCAGTTTAAGGTGAGGTAGGATTCCTGTTTCACAGGTCTGGATAGGTTACATGCAAGTATTCGTGGTAGGTGTAGTTATTCCATACCTGTGTGGTACAGTAGAAGCGAATAACTAAAGAGTAGGCAGGTAGGTAGTGGGAGTGACATTGTAACTGTATAGTAGTCCATAGGTATAATTGGATGGGGAGCAATAGGGAAGGTATGTCGGAGATTGAGATTTGTATGCAAGTCAGGACAAGAGGTGTCAGTATCACTAGTTGATGTAGTGGTATCGAGTGTGAGTTGGGAGGGTACGCAAGGTGGTGAGCCTGTGCTGCTCCAGGTGTGCTTGTGGTGTTCCTTCATGTGTTAGTTACATGTGTCCTGTGGGACAGCTGTGATACTACATGTAGGTTGGCGTTCCAGATACTGGCAATATAGTGGGGGAAGAGGGTGTCACCTACGTGTACCCATAGACATTAATAGACATGGAACAAGGGCTGATAGGTACGTGGTGTGCATGGGGCACAAAGGGGGGTGTTAATAAGGGGATTATCCAGGGATGTGCAGGATGGCTGCAGGGAAGGTCCACAGCTGGCCATGTTGTCTACGACAGCAGCTGTGCATATGCACTGCATTTGGTGTTTGTTTTGGACACTCACACCCATGGGTGGGGGTGAAGACTACAATAATACCTTGTGATGCCTATTTCATCAGCTTATAGTGGGGTGTTGCGACCATGTGTTCGTAGGTGTTGTGTAGTGGTTATGCAACAACACATTTGGTTATACCATACTTAGCCATGTAAACTGGACTGTGCTGCGGTGGGACCCATATCGGGAATGCCTGCCCATTAGGCGTAAGCATGCCTGTCAACTGTACAGAATCTGCGGCCTGTCCAGAGTTTGCTTCATACTATGGCCTGTCCAGAGTTTGCTTCATACTATTGGTGTGTTCCTCTTACAATCTGCACCTGTCTGGCAAATACCTGGGAAGTGACACCATTAAATACAGGCAAGTAATTGGGTTTAGGACCCCACATCCTTCAGCCGAGTCATGCTAATGCATAACCTATTATTCTATCAGCTTTCTAAGATTGTAAGTGGAATATGTACTTTCTGTCCCTATTTGTCCCCCCAACGGTTTAGGTTCTGTTCAGTAGTTTTGCTCTTAGAGGTTGAGAGGTATGGGCGTAAGCTCTGCCCAATTTGCAATATTACTTACATCCCTAGGGTGGTCCTAATACAACTGCGCCAGCCAAAACCTGCACGCCTAGGCCCATAATTGCATACCCATAGTTCCCCCACCTGCCCCTCCTATACAGCACTCATCATTATTCTGCGTGCAGGTGGGGTCTAATCACACCACTACACACTGCCCACTCTCCACGTGTCAGGACCCATGTCATATGTTATGTCGACCCATGGGTCATCA
>NC_056743.1:735070483-735075483 GCF_019279795.1 Protopterus annectens
CCACTATTGCTGTGCTGCTTCATTTGCGTATATATTCCTTGTTATCTTCTTCAGCCTTTTCAGCTGCTTTAATTGTAGCTAGGTGATGGGCAAACCCGTGCACCTATGGTTAGCTGTACTCGGGGTTTTAAAACACATCAATAATAGGGATTCTTTATTTTATTTGACTGTGCTGTTGCTGTCGAACACATGGGGACTGTTGGTGGGGATATGCGGACACTTGTGAACTGTCTTGCTCATTTATTTACACATTCTTCTGTTATACTTTGCAGGGGCATGTTTATTCTGAGAGCTCTGCTCTCAGACATGCCCCCCGCACTTGTCCACACTCCGTGTAGCATTTGGAGTTCAGGCAGCGTGCCTTCATTAATATGCATGGCGCGCTGCCGTCCTCCTCTTAAACTGCCACTTCCGTGCAGGACTAGATTAGTCCTGCATGGAAGAATATTTAAATCTTTGCATATAGTTCTAAAACATGTCTGCTAAAATGAACCAATGTTTCCTTTGTTTTACCTGTCTACAAGTCTCTCTTGGACTGATTTTAAACGGGCAAGTGAGTAACTGATATTGTATAATAATATGGAGTGTTCTGTATGGTTATAACAGTGATGAAGCCCACAATGCTGGATGAAAAAAAGGCAGAAAGGGGAAGATTGTTAATAATCTAGCTAAAATGGGACATGAAGATTATTCTTGGAACGTAAATGGGCTTGTGTGCCCTGTGAAGTAGAAAATAATGTGTTTTTTAAGAGGAAGTAAAATGGATACTGCTCTACATCAGGAAGCACATCTGAAAGAAATGAATCATACATTACTTGTGAGATGGTTCAAGGTGGTAGCTGAGTCTTCCTGTCTTGGGGAAGCATACTGTAGGTAGTTAGTTTGATGAAGAAAGTGCACATCTATGAAGTCCTTTTTGAGAGATTTTGGAGATAAGGAAGGTAGATTTGACATTATTAAAGGAACAATACAACATAATGTAATAACCATAGTGTGTGTGTGTGTGTGTGTGTGTGTGTGTGTGTGTGTGTGTGTGTGTGTGTGTGTGTGTGTGTGTGTGTGTGTGTGTGTGTGTGTGCAAGTTAAGATTGTCTGTTTATCTAGGGTGCATAGCTCTCAACCTTCCATCTCCAAAATGAGGAACATCACCTTTCATGATGTGGAACAAATGGGCAAAATGTGGAACACCTACTAACAGCTTAATTACAACTTCAACTAGGAAGCTCACAGAATGGTTAAAATTTGCTAGTTTATACCTATAAAGAGTTTCTGTAGTGAATTGATATGATTTACTACTATTTACCATGGATATCAGTTAAAAATTTTCATAACACCGAATATGATTCAGACCCATTCAGTGTGGAAGTTCAAGGAACATAAGCTTTTTAATGCCCAAAATGAGGAGTGTTCCTTTTAATGTGGTACACTTGAGAGGTATGCTAGGATGATTGTCACCTGGATGGTGAAACAGGATATGTAGCTTTCATCTGGAAAATGGGACCTTAAGGCAAGAGGTGAGAAATTACCAAGGACACATTTTCCTCCTAGGGTAGATACATTCTTAAACAAATTTCTTGGTAAGATGGGCTTTGGAGACATACAGAGAGTATAATGAGTAAAGCAAGAAGTCTTTTTTTTTTTTTTTTTGAGTAGACACAATTTAATGACCAGATTGGATAAGATCTTTCTCACAAAAGATGATACACATTATTTTAGGAGCTTAAAGTACATGCCAAGGATGCTCTCAGATCATTCCCAAATATTGCTGCCCAATACATTAGATAATAGATTTTTCCAGCCAAACTGTACATTTAACAAATTCTTATGTATGAGTCTAAGACTAAGGTAGGCCTTAAGGAGCTGCTAAGGGAAGAACAACTAGCGAATGTTCAAGAAGGATTTTGTTTATTCTGGGATAAATTGAAGGAATCGGCGAGGAACTATTCTAAAGACATTATGAGGTGGCAGAGGGATAAGGTGTATAAAACAGAGGGATTTCCAATAAAATTAATTGGACATGGACAGGGAAGAGTTGGAGGGGAAGATGATAGGACTAGTCTGTGGGACTTTAAGCTTAGTTAAGCCCTTATTAGCCTATAGCTGAATAATTTAGACAACTTTCCTCAAAGTTTAATGCTTTTGGTAGCAAAACTGAGAGGGTAGTTTGTAAATAGGTCAGTGATCACAAGGCAAGTTAATGAGAACTGCAATACCAAACCTATGAACCGTATGAAATATTGGGCCAGATTACAAAAGAGTTGCTCTTAGTGCAAGTTTGTTCTGGTTTCAAGAGGCTTGTTCTCGGTGTAAGTGACTTACATCAGTGTCAGGTCTATCTATGAACAAGCTTATTCTGGGGAACAGATTCCAAAAGACCTGCTCTCAATGTAAGTGGTCACTTACACTGAGAGTAGGTCTTTTGGAATTGGGCCTATTGCATTTCACTAAAAAATTTTAAAAGTGGACTAACAAACACAGAATTGAATTTAAATAATCAGAGATGTTAAGCAAAAAAAAAACTGCTTGTTTTCTATTCACTTGAAATAATCATAGGCTTTGGCTTTTTCATTGTAAATAAACTGTAATGAGCTTGCTATAACTCTGTAGTGTATTTCACTTGCTACTATATATATATGTATATGTCAGTCCACTCAAATGTCCCTATTTTGGAGGAATGTTTCTATTTTCAGGCTTAATTTACCCCTGCACGTGTGTGTATGTGTATGTGTATGTGTATGTATGTATATATATATATATATGTGTGTGTGTGTGTGTGTGTGTGTGTGTGTGTAATATATATATATATATATATATATATATATATATATATATTTATGGATATATATATATATATATATATATATATATATATATATATATATATATATTTATGGGTTAAATGTTTGTTTTATTAAGAAAGGAATATATGTCTGATTTAGCAAATGTGCATTTTGGTGAACGCAGGTTTGGTTAAGCACTGGTGAAGTATAAAGCAGAAAGATAGCTATTGAAGGTAAGTGTGAACTTGGGTTGGATGTTTCTGCATGTGTGAGTGATAGCAGGTTAGGGCTAGAGTAAGGGTCAGGTAAAGGAATAGATGTAGTGTTTTGAGTTCTGTGGAGTGTATGGGTGTGGTTGCCAGTTAGGGTTAGGGTAAGGGCTAGGTAAAGTGATGTGTTTTGTGCTGGGCATGTATGTTAACGTACATGGTGAGTGATCTTTTGTCTTGTGTAGGTGTAATGTTACAGAAAGGTTCCCTACCTACAATACCAGGTCTAACATACAGTAGAAAAGCTATGTCAAAGAACTAGTCCTCTGGCAATTTTAGCTCTGCTTTCACACAGAGTGGTAGTGAATCTCATTACTTAGCCTGGATATAGTGGGACCGCTTTCAGTTCACTACCTCGGCAATGTGAGGTATTGTATCAGGCAAATCTGGCATCAGGAAGTATGTCATCCAAGGAAGAGATGGCTAATTTCAGTTGTGTAGTGAGATCAGGATGGCAGAGAATGTTTCCTCTCACAGTGCCAGCTTTATGGAATCTGGGCCCCTGAAATGTCCAGTATGTCCCATTGATAAACACTCTTTACAAACCAAATCATTTGGCTCACATAATGCTAAAATGGTGTTACCAGAAGAAGAGGCCATTTCTAGTAGTAGTTTGTGTGTTATATTTTTGTTTGGTATGGTGCTTTAGGTTGTTGGTTAATAGACTTTGGATCTGTTATCTTCTTTTTCAAAAAAAAATGTTTTCATCTTTTTTTCTTGAGTTCAGCTGTTGACTGTTGTTTCAATTCTGCATAGTGGTCATATTGTGTTTTCCTTGTTGAATGTATATCCATCTCTGTGGTATGTGTCCAGCTTTCTTTGGATGTATGAGTCTGTCTGTGGAGGGTACTTACACCAGCATTTATTGCTCTTTTCATTTATGAAATGCATGCACTATGTGATTCATTAACATATCATGTAATGGAACTACATTATGAACCACTTTTGTAACATAGTGAGACCGATTAATCTCACTGCATATCTGCACATTTACATTCTCAGTGTTGCGGACTCTGCTACAGTGGTTCCCTGTAGAAGTCATTCATCATTGATGTGGAAGAGTGCCTGGTCTGTTTGTCTAATGGCACCATACCATTGGAAATCCTACCCAGCATTGTCCAGTATCATTCTTTGGCCCTTAGACTGCAGTAGATGTGGACATGTGAAAATCTTATCATGGGAAGAAGGCTGTGAAATTGGTAAATAAGATTAAAAATGAAAACAGAGTAAGAGTAGTAATTTTAAATATGGCTGGACATGAAACCTGTAGTTTAGAGAAAAGCTTTCTTATTCCTGAAAAGACATTTGATAAGGCTCATATAAAACTGATTTTTTTTATAAAATCATTCAATTCAAAATCTAGTGCAACAGTTCAATGATACATTTCAGAGACTCATAGTAGACAAACTATTGAATAAGTGGCTGGGTTAATAAAATTAAGCTTCTCTCTGCATCCTCACTCATGTATTTTCAAGGAGTGCTCTGTAGGCCATATGCTGACACTGGTTTCTTTTTACAGATAGACTCTGCAGTGTTGCTTCTATTGTTTTGGACTCAAGGATCATTTTTATTTTTACAATGGGGGGTAAGTCTACTTGTTTATTTCATGTGTGTTTTTTACAATTTATCAGCTAATCTGCACAACTATTCTACAGTAAAAATGATATCCAAGCCCTGGACCTCAAATAAGGCAAGTCAAATAGTGCAAGGTACAGATTATTTAGTTTTAATACAACTCAGATGATTATTATTGTTATTATTATTGTTAGTGAAATATATATAAATAGGCAGGTTAATCATAAAATCCTGTTTGTAGAAGTAAGTAAGCTCAGTAATAGTTATTGGAATGTATTAAGGCATGCATTCACATGCCAAAACCGCTTTAACAGTTCATATATGCTAAGATAAATGGGTAGGCAGTAGAAAGTACATGGTACTGATTGTGTAGTTT